>NW_027171136.1:5000-10000 GCF_036898095.1 Palaemon carinicauda
TTACTTTGAGTTCATGAGGTTAAAAAAATCCAAATCCAGAGCGAAGATAATTCCCGGATAAAACCATAGGATCGTTGATCGGCCGGATATATGTATAATGATGGATCGACAAACCTCTCTCCACTCTGCCTCACGTTGAACTGATCTACCAGAACAAAAGAACTGGAACAGACTTCTGTTTTCTTAAATGTAAACACTCAATTGGTGATCTCGGTAGTTTACTAGCGAACTAGATTGTAAGTAACTGTGACAACAAGCTCAGTTTAGATTCATCTAGAATAACAGAGATCACGAATTGTGTATTTGGCAAATTAAACAAATATAAAGCAATTTTCATTTTCACACCTAAGTAATGGAAGTATTTAATTAATATGCAAATAAAAAATGAAATTCCTTTTCATTTTCCACACTCCAGGGGAAGGGTTCAATAAAGCAACATTATTGAACTATTACAAAAATTAAGCACAAAAATGTAAATAAATTTTTACTGCAATACCCAGCCAAATATATACAAAATATACATTTCCACAGAACTAAATTATTCATTAATAAGCATATTTTTAGTTCTGGTTTCACTTTCCATGGCGGCTTTCCGTCGCACCTTATTTACAATCTGAAAAGAGTCATCAGTAATAACAGATTTCCCAGACTGATCAGAGTTTACATGCATTTCATTTACACTTAAAATTGGAATCAAAGAGCTTACATGACGCTTTACTAATTCGCGAGTTCTACCTTTCAATAAAATTGCATTAGTTGTCTCCCCAATAGTGTTCATTACAGTCTCCTTCACCACCGCCATTGGATAATTAAAGGGTTTACAATTTTCTTCTTTTATCAATACAATATCACCTGGTTTTAGTTGTTTATGCGTAACGGGTTTGTACCTACTCTTAACGTTGACTGCTTGCTTCATTAAATGAGCCAAAAATTCATTATTATAGGTTTCAGTCAGAACCTTTCGTACATTTTTCAATTTATTATAGCTCTCTTTAATGTGCAAAAGTGGCTCCTTATCTGCAATCCATTCAGAATCCATTTCTGGGTCTGGCTGCAAAGAGGGGATAAGATTAAGAGAGATCCTATCATAACCATAGATAAGTCTTTCAGGAGTTATCGGGTCTGGAATAAAGTCATCACTTTCATCTCTCAATCCTTCAACAAATGCAACAGGTCTACGATTGACTTGATAAATTGTTTGAGCAACAATTAACTCAAAATCTCTGTATTCCAACACGTAATTTTTAATAGAGCCATGAATTAGTTGCTTCACCATTTTAACACAAACTTCAACTAAACCTCCCAATGGATGACAACCCTTGAAATATTGTTCAAATGTGGGAGACTTCACATTATTTTCTTCAAAATATGCTTGAGTATCAGAATCCCTCAAGAAATCAGTCATTATATTTGCTCCAGCTACCAATGATGAACCTAAATCTGATAAGCATAATTCAGGAATGCCATATTCATAAGTATGGATCTGGAAGGCTCTCAAGAATTCTACAGTACTAAGATCAAAACATATTTTCAAATTTATTGCTCTCGACCATAAACAAGTGATGCACAAAATCCAGACCTTAATTTTCTTCTGTTGATATTTTACCTGAAAGTATCCCAAGTGATCAATAAAAATATATTTAAATGGAATGTTAGGGGGTTCCAGTCTAAATTCTCTGTATGGTGATTGATTAAGTTTAATAGTTCTCTGTTTCACCTTGCGACAAGTAATACACTCCTTCAATACACGTTTTACAACAGAGAAGTAGTGCGGTACCCAATACTGCTTTCTTAATTCTGTTAAAATTACATAGCAACCTGAATGGGATAATGCACAATGTAAACTTAAAATTATCAATCTCACAAGCTCACTGTGCTTTGACAACAATATGGGATAACGAATACTTTCATCACATTTCCAACGAGAAAATTTACTCCTAACTCTCAATAAACCAGTCCTATCAGGATAAACATTAAGTTGATTAACTAGATTGGGGATACTCCCAACATTCTTGCACTTACTTGAAAAATACTTTTTTACATCTGCAAAGTGAATATCTTGGTCAACTTTCAGGATTTGAGTAATAGCCTCTGTAGACAAATTTGTTGAGGTTACTTTCATATGAGCATATTTAACTGAATCCCTTTTATACAGTCTACCTTTTAGAATGTGAACAAACTTTAAAACTAATCTATGTACAGAAACCAGTTTGTAGAAATCAGAATATTTCTGTGGAGATATTAAATGCTCATTAACTTTAGCTATAGACGTGCCATGCATGACCTGATAGTTGCGTGCTTCCAGGGCTGAAAGGTCAGGTTTTGCCAAAGGATTTGGAACCTGAATATTCAAAATATCATCTCTGCTGATCTGCATATCCATATTAGAACACACTTTTAAAAATTTAGGTCCTGAAAAATAATTGGACTTGATAAGAGTTCTATATGAAACAGGTCTGGTAATTTGATCAGCTGGGTTTTCAATACCTGAAACAAATCCATAAATAATAGGATGAATTTCACAAAGTCTGCTTATGTGCTCCAACCGATTAAGAATGAATATACTTTTTTTACTTTGCTTCTCAAGCTTATGAACATGAGAATTAATCCAAGCAAGAGAAACTAGACTGTCAGAATATAGCTTCAATTCTACTATATCTAATGGCGAAACACAAGCAGGGCCTACCAGATCTTTATAAAGGTCAATTAATACTTCCGAGCCCAATACAATAGACTGAAATTCTAATGAAGGAATTCCCTTAGCTGAAAGCGCTTTGTTGACAATTCTGTTTTTTGCAAGTACAAAACTAACTTCCAAAGAATCAATCTCTTGAATATAAACAGTAGTACCATATATATCTTTACTGCTATCAGTAAAGGCTACCAATCTATACTGACTATTCCTTCTTCCCACAAACCTTTGAATCTTTATTTCAGGAGATGCATTGACTTGTCTACAAATGTTTTTCCATTCCCTCAAAAGGCTATCATCAAGTTTCATATCCCAATCAAATGAGCCATCACACTGCAATTTGTGCAAAAACAATCTTGCTCTATTTAGAATTGGTCCTGTAAATCCAAACACATCATAGTGTGCAGCAATGGATTTTAATACTTTCCTCTTATTATCTGCTCCAATATCCAACTGCAAATGTCGGGTTCTTAAAGTATCATCTAAACGATTCCATACCATTCCCAAAAGCTTAACTTCTGTTGAGGTTTTCTTAGATTCATTTTCATCAATTTTATCCTGTAGTTCCTTATCGTTAGTGACAAACTGCTGCAGAAAAAATTTATAAGGTTCAAATATGTTTTTAAGATTATCAAATGCCCACTGAAGTTCTTCTGCAGTATTGGAGGTGATGCTACCATTATCCATATAGATTAGGGAGTAGATGTGTCTCTTAAGTTCCTTAATTTCTTTAGAATCCATATCAGTATCAATCATAAGGATTTTGTACAGACCAAGCAAAAGCAAACAAGGTGAGCAAACTAAGCCAAAGGGCAATCTCAAATTTCTATATCCAACAAGAGTATAATCTTTCCGAGCCATATTTTTGAACCACAAAAATAGCAGCTTGTTTGAATCCAAAGGGGTCAAGCAAATATTTAGAAAAGCTTTCTTTACATCAAAACATAGCAATTTAGTATCAAAGCGTAAGTTCAAAAGAGCAGTGGTTATCTTTTGATTGATGCAAGGTCCACTCAACATGGCTTGATTGTGACTTAGTGTAACTTTCTGAGAGGGATCTCTTTCACTAAGGTTAGACAAAAAGACCACCCGACATTTTGTAGTCTCTCTCTCAAGCTTGAAAACTCCAAGGTGACCCATGAAACTGTGACAAGGATTCTCCAACAAAAACTGTTCCAAATTCTCTATTCTTTCTATGATGCCTAACTCCTGTTGTTCTTTGAAATATTGATCCATCATATTTAAGTAATCAGGATTCTTTATGGTGAATTTCTTTAAATTAGACTTCAAAATTTGAGTTGCCAAATGACGATTTTTGCCCAATAAATGTTTTACTTTATTATTCCAAATTAAGGGCATAACTAGTCTGCCGTCAGCATTCCGAGTTGTGTTACTGAGAACATAGTCAACAATTTTATCATTGTTCTCGACATAATCTTCTGGAATATTAACATCATCAAAATTCAATGTTTTCAAACATAAGTTGTCGAGAACTTCTTTGCTGGCTCTCTCAAATTCAGTGTCTATAATTTCTCCATTATGATCAAGTACCGCAAAATTAGCTCCAACTTCCGTATAACTGTTTGTCAGGGAAGCATTGCAGACATTACCCATGTCCTCAACTTCTTCACATACTATAGATAAAATATTAGAGCATGAAATATGGGCAACAGTGTCCTGACAATTCTTCAAATGTATCAAATTATGACTCATTTGATCCAGATTTCCTATGAGCATAATACCCAACGGAGTTAACGAGTACACAGAAGGTATATTACCCTCTAAGTCACCAAAAAGAACAGTATTTTCCTTAAGGCAATATGCAGAATTCGACCCTAAGATGAAATTTACGTTCATAATTTCATCCTTTCCATTCAACAGATATTTATCAGCAACAGTATAGCCCTTTTCAATAAAACCCTGAACAACAGATGTCAAACCAGGTAGTTTTAAACATGTTTTAATGGATGGTACACTCATAGCCTCCAATTCACATAATCTGTCCCCAATCATCATAGACACTTTATAAGAACACGTATTGTACAATCGGGAAGAATTAAATCCATTTACTCTTAACGTAATATTTGATTTAACAATTGGTAAATTTTCCCTAACAGCACACTCTTCAGTTATGAAATTTGATTGACATCCCCCATCTCGCAAACAACGGATGCGATTTCCATTAAGAAGGTCACAAGAAAAGGTGGGTAGAATTGCAAGACTACAATCATTTACCATCATAACATCCCTTGAGGCTTCAGCAAAAGTTATACTCGAACTCTTATCTTTTACTTCTACCTTATCTGAC
>NW_027171137.1:0-10000 GCF_036898095.1 Palaemon carinicauda
CATAATCCTTGGAAATTTGCAAAAAACACCTTTTAATACAATAACGAAAAGGTTTCCACGGATCAACCAGGTAATCGGTGGTGGTTTTTTTTTTTTTTTTTTTTTTTTTTTTTTTTTTTTTTTTTTATAGCAGCTAACAAACCACACGTTGAATGTTGGAAGCTTATGGATTAGTTACATTTCATGCCTGCCGTGGCACACTGATGTTTGATGGGTAAATTAAGGGATGATTGGTGGATAAATTAAGTGATGGTTGAATGGCAAATGAAGGGATGGTTGATGGGAAAATTAATTCATGATTAATGGGTAAATTAAGTGATGATTGATGGGTAGGCAAAGTGATGATTGATGG
The DNA here is from genome assembly GCF_036898095.1 of Palaemon carinicauda. Classification (NCBI taxonomy): domain Eukaryota; kingdom Metazoa; phylum Arthropoda; class Malacostraca; order Decapoda; family Palaemonidae; genus Palaemon; species Palaemon carinicauda. Next base: position 353 of record NW_027171137.1, read on the forward strand.
GTAAATTAAGGGATGATTGGTGGGTAAATTAAGGGATGATTGGTGGATAAATTAAGTGATGGTTGAATGGCAAATGAAGGGATGGTTGATGGGAAAATTAATTCATGATTAATGGGTAAATTAAGTGATGATTGATGGGTAGGCAAAGTGATGATTGATGGGTAAATTAAGGGATGATTGGTGGGTAAATTAAGTAATGGTTGATGGGTATATTAAGTGATGGTTGATGGGTAAATTAAGTGATGATTAATGGGTAAATTAAATGATGATCGATCGGTAAACTAATTGATGGTTGATGGGTAAATTAAGTGATGATTGATGGATAAATTAAGTGATGGTTGATGGGTGAATTGAGTGATGATTAATGGATAAATGAAGTGATGATTAATGCATAAATTAAGGGATGATTGATGGGTAAATTAAGGAATGGTTGATGGGTAAATTAAATGATGGTTGATGGGTAAATTAAGTGGTGGTTGATGGGTAAATTAAGTGATGGTTAATAGATAAATTAAGTGATGGTTGATGGGTGCATTAGTTGATGATTAATGCATAAATTAAGTGATGATTGATGGGTGAATTAGTTGATGATTGATGGGTAAATTAAGGGATGATTAATGGATAAATTAAGTGATGATTGATGGGTAAATTAAGTGATGGTTGATGGGTAAATGAAGGGATGATTGATGGGTAAATTTAAGTGATGATTGATAGGTAAATTAAGTGATGATTAATGGGTAAATTAAGTCATGGTTGATGGGTAAATTAATTGATTGATGGGCAAATTAAGAGATGATTGATAGGTAAGTTAAGTGACGGTTGAAGGGTAAATTAACAATATTGGAGATGGGTATCGGACGTACTCTGTTCTCAGATGATTTAGATGGTTATTGTCTGTTCTCAATTTGCTTGTGATTGTATTTATCTCTGTTTAGAGGAAAACTGGTATGTTGTAGTTATATATATATATATATATATATATATATATATATATATATATATATATATATGTATATATATATATATTTGTTTATCTATTTATTTATTTTTATATATGCATACATGTATATTATATATATATATATATATATATATATATATATATATATATATATATATATATATATATATATGTCTGTATATATATTTATATATATATATATGTATGTATATATGTAATATATTTATATATACACACATATATATATATATATATATATGTATATGTGTATACATACATATATATATATATATATATATATATATATATATATATATATATATAGAGAGAGAGAGAGAGAGAGAGAGAGAGAGAGAGAGAGAGAGAGAGAGAGAGAGAGAGAGAGAGAGAGAGAGAGAGAGAGAGAGTTTCGAAATTTATTTTGAGGGTTATTCAAAGACTTATTTTTCTTTATACAATATTTTTGTGAAACCAGACGTATGAAAAATCACAGTTATATTATATATGCTCCTATTTTCAAATACCACATTTGGTCATAGAAAACATAACAAAAACATTACAAGTTTTCCCTGTATTTTATGTAAAAGATTAAAAAGACTTTGCCTCGTATATTCATGAAAAAAATGGATTTGGCTAAGATAATTTTTTTTTCTTTTTTTTTCTCTCTCAATGTTTACCTTTTCAGTTTTCCCGAATAGCGGAGTTTTTTTTCGGCACAGCGTATTTTTCTTCCGGTTTTTGTGCACGAGTGTTAAAAAAGACTAATTCTCTCTCTCTCTCTCTCTCTCTCTCTCTCTCTCTCTCTCTCTCTCTCTCTCTAAGAGCAAATGGAGTCTCCCCGTATGGAATAAAAAGTCTTTGAGACATCCAAAATCCTTGTAACACACACTCTCTCTCTCTCTCTCTCTCTCTCTCTCTCTCTCTCTCTCTCTCTCTCATTGGAGGTGTTTGGTGTATGATTGTGTTACCTCTCTCTCTCTCTCTCTCTCTCTCTCTCTCTCTCTCTCTCTCTCTCTCTCTCATTGTGTGGTAATATCACTATTAATTTTTGTTTGGTGTATAATTGGGTGACCTCTCTCTCTCTCTCTCTCTCTCTCTCTCTCTCTCTCTCTCTCTCTCTCTGATTGGAGGCAATATCACTAATTTTTGTTTGATGTATAATTATGTGACTGCTCTCTCTCTCTCTCTCTCTCTCTCTCTCTCTCTCTCTCTCTCTCTCTCTCTCTCTCTCTCTCTCTCATTGGAGGTAGCCTAATATCACTAATTTTTGTTTGATGTATAATTGTGTGACTGCTCTCTCTCTCTCTCTCTCTCTCTCTCTCTCTCTCTCTCTCTCTCTGCTCTCTCTCTCTCTCTCTCTCTCTCTCTCTCTCTCTCTCTCTCTCTCTCTCTCTCATTGGATGTAATATCACTAATTTTTGTTTGGTGTATAATTGTACGACTGCTCTCTCTCTCTCTCTCTCTCTCTCTCTCTCTCTCTCTCTCTCTCTCTCTCTCTCTCTCTCTCTCATTGGAGGTAGTATCACTATTAATTTTTGTTTGGTGTATAATTATGCACTGGACTCTCTCTCTCTCTCTCTCTCTCTCTCTCTCTCTCTCTCTCTCTCTAGATAGATAGATAGATAGATAGATAGATAGATAGATAGCAGCAGCTACAAATTAATAATCATATTATTATTATTATTATTATTATTATTATTATTATTATTATTATTATTATTATTGATAAATGTAGCTCGACTTTGCAGGACATATAATGAGAATGACAGACAATAGATGGACATTAAGAATAACAGAATGGGTCTCTAGAGATTGCAAATGAAGTAGGGGAAGGAAGAGAAGACGCTGGATTAACGAAGTGAGAAAACCTGTGGGGTATAGACAGGCATGTGAGGACCATAAACAGACGCATGTGGAAGGACATGTCTGAGGCCTTTGTCCTGCAGTGGACTATAATGGCTGATGATATATATATATATATATATATATATATATATATATATATATATATATATATATATATATGATAAATTTTGCACATTTAGACGTGTTTTTCATATTCAAATTAGCCATATATATTTTTGATACATTAATGTCTGGATTCTATTAACGACCTCGGGATCAGAGCCCCAGGCGAAATCACACAAAGACAAGAGCTTGTGACTGGCCGGGAATCGAACCCTGGTCGGCAAGCTTGTATAGACGGTGACTAAACCACTTGGCCACGAAGAAAGTGGTTTAGTCACTGTCTATACAAGCTTGCCGACCAGGGTTCGATTCCCGGCCGGTCACAAGCTCTTGTCTTAGTGTGATTTCGCCTGGGGCTCTGATCCCGAGGTCGTTAATAGAATCCAGACATTAATGTATCAAAAATATATATGGCTAATTTGAATATGAAAAACACGTCTAAATGTGCAAAATTATATATATATATATATATATATATATATATATATATATATATATATATATATATATATATGCAAAAGAAGCAGGGAAAGTAAGAGAAGATGATGGATTGACGAACTAAGAAAGTTTGCGGGTATAGACTGCCGTAGAAAGACCATAAGCAGACGCAAGTGGAAGGACATGTCTGAGGCCTTTGTCCTTCAGTGGACTAGTAATGGCTGATGATATATATATATATATATATATATATATATATATATATATATATATATACTGTATATATATATATATGTATATATATATCATCAGCCATTACTAGTCCACTGCAGGACAAAGGCCTCAGACATATCCTTCTACTTGCGTCTGTTTTTGGTCTTTTTACGGCAGTCTATACCCGCAAACTTTCTTAGCTCGTCAATCCATCATCTTCTCTTACTTTCCCTGCTGCTTTTGCATTCTCTAGGGACCCATTCTGTTATTCTTAACGCCCATCTATTATCTGACATTCTCATTATATATCCTGCCCACGTCCATTTTTTTTACATATTGTTAGAATATCCTCTACTTTAGTTTGCTCACGTATCCATGTTGCTCTTTTCTGTCTCTTAGTGTTATTCCCATCATTATTATTTCCAAAGCTCTTTGAATTGTAAAGGGCCTCGGTTAGATTTCGCCAATAGTCTCTATTTTGAACGCTTGGTGAACTAATTTCTCTTGGGGAATGCGAAGAGCATGCCCAAACCATCTCCATCTACCCCTCATTATGATCTCATCCACACGTGACACTCGAGTAATCTCTCTTATATATATATATATATATATATATATATATATATATATATATATATATATATATATATATATATATAATATATATATATATATATATATATATATATATAGTTTGCGTGTCTATATGTATGTATATAAAAGGAGAGAGAGAGAGAGAGAGAGAGAGAGAGAGAGAGAGAGAGAGAGAGAGAGAGAGCCTATAGTATAGCCCATATATGTATAGGCTTACAGTGTAGGCTATTATGTATAGGCCTACATTATAGCTCATCTTTGAATAGGCCTATGAGTATCTATGTATAGTCTACAGTATAGCCCTTCTATGCATAGAACTACAGTATAGCATCTATACGTATAGACCTACAACATAGCCAATATTTGTATAGGCCTACTGTATATTTATATGCAATGCACCTTTGCCTTTTATTGCATCAAAATGTTTCCGGTTTAAGAGCGTTTATCGAAGGAATTTAGGCCCAGCATTAAAATCTTTATTGCACGTAGAACAAAATACTTTTTCCCTTGAGAGCCATAGTAACTTGATATTGCGTATGCAACAAGCTGCAATTATCCCTTAAGCAACAAAGTTAAGCATTTCATATATGGATAATAAAGATTTCTGTTTGTAGGTTTGCTTATTCTGACATATAACTTCACAGAACAAATATAACTTTATACACAAAACCAACTTATTGTATATCAGGGGAGAATAGAAAACGGGAGTCTTTACTCCAAAGTTTAGATCAAGGGAGAATAGAAAACGGGAGTTTTTACTCCTTCAAAGTTGCTGAAGGACATTCCATTCAACTTTACCATTATTTATGTATATATAAAATCATATTATGAAAGGATTAAATAAAAATATCGTATTCTACATTAATGTTTTTTATTGAGGTAATTGTTTCATTATGAAAATTTAAAGCATTGTTATAAACTGGTATTTACTTTTACAAAGAAATGTAGACGTAGTATGAGAGATGCCAGATATAGCTATTTGGGACAAAAAAGAAATAAAAAAAAAAAAACGGTTTACCGCGGAAAATTTTCCTCTTCAAAATTATTTATCGAAAAGATTATTTGATGTAAATTTTTACATGATTTATTTTTTCACAATATTCGGGTGTTTTTCTTTTTTTGTAGAAATTTCTATCGAGCTACCCGTTATATAGAAGTGGTCTTCCGTTGTTTAATCAGAGCTTGACTGGACTCCGTTCGAAGCTGAGCAGACGAATTTATCTAGTATAGAAGAATGAGTCCTGACCGACTCCCAGCCTCTCCCTTTCTTCCATGGTCGTCTTTGAGTTCGCTTTCGAGAGCTTCATCTTCATCCTGTCCGTCCTTCTGTGTTATGAGATGCCAGACGTATGATGGCCGTTGCCTGCCTTAGGCCGATCTAACATCCTCGTTCCTGAAGGGTTCTGAAGAATTCCGGGAGTCTATGGAGAGATTTTCGTTCTGCCTTTCTTCCGTGGTCGTCTTCGAGTGCGCTTTCGAGAGCTTCATCTTCATCCTGTCCGTCCTTCTGTGTTATGAGATGCCAGACGTATGATGGCCGTTGCCTGCCTTAGGCCGATCTAACATCGGTTTCTGAATAATTCCGGTAGTCTATGGATAGATTTTCGTTGATTGGGATGTAGAAGAAGGCGAAGATGATTGCTCTTACAGCGACTGAAGTCTCGCAAGTCTGAAGAATGCCATTCCTAAAAGGATTCAGGCTTGGAGAGGTTTTTCGATCCTTTTCCTGAATCCTTTCAGGAATGGCGTTCTTCAGACTTGCGAGTCTTCAGTCGCTGTAAGAGCAATCATCTTCGCCTTTTTCTTCAACCCAATCAACGAAAATCTCTTCATCGACTCTCGGAATTCTTCAGAAATCTCGGAGGAGATGATTAATATGTTCAATGTAGCTCTAATAAAATACTAATTTGAGAAAATCGTCTTTACTTCTCCTTTATGTTATCCTATTGTAAATGATTTTAGAAGCCTATTGTAGTAGACATAGGCCTAAAATAGATAGTTTTGTGATAATTTCTGTCGATTTGGTGGTATTCAAAATAGGAATCATGAAAAATTAACGATCGCAAATCCGGCTGCGGGATTCCTGCTTCATTTCCAAGACATTCCGAAAACTGCCCGAGCTCCGAGATCCGTGTTGTTCTTTAAAGACATTCTTGGCTTCTCCCTGAGTGTCTCCAGATCAAGTTGCATTTTTTTTTTTCAAAATAGACCTAAAACAATGTAGAGGAAAGTTATTAACAAAAATGTGTAGTAATACCAGTTATTTGTGTTGTATTTATTGTGGAATGGCTTTGAGTACCAAAGTTTATTTTGTGGTTACTAATCAGAACAATTTGGGATATTGTGTATGCTGTAATTGTTCCGCTATGGAACCGAACAGGGACGCTTTGATGAAAGTAAAGAAGAACGGTTACCCAGGACCAGGAACCGTTAAGGATCTCGTCGAGAAATTTGAAAAAACTGGAAAAATGGAGAAACCAAAACGAAATGTTTCATTAGGAAACGAAGGACAAGTGAAGACTCGTATAATGCAATATGAAGAAAGGATAAAAGGTAACGGAACACAGAAGAAGGATTCTGTTGGAATTAGAATAAATCCAGCCAGGGAGGCCAAAGAAGTGGCCCTAGCTAGAATTGTTGAAATTCATAAGTTTGAAATGTCCGAAAATGGATACCAAGAAAGGATAAAAGGTAAAGGAAAACCGAAGGATTCTCTTGAAATTAGAAGGAATCCAACTACGGAGGCCATAAAAGTGGCCTTAGCTAGGATTGTTGAAATACCTAAGTTTGAAAAGTCCTACCAAGCTGCAAGGGTAGCCCAAATCCGAAAATTTGAAAATATGTTAAGAGAAACGATGACAGAAAATAGCCCAGGAACAGAAGCAGATTCTGGTATTTTTGTGGTGATTATGGAGCAACTATGATGGGAGAGATACTGGCACGGAATCAGAGAACTTATCTTAGAAGGGAAGCGAAAGATAGAGCCATATTAAGGATCAGACGAATTGCAATGGATGAAGTCTCTCCAGACAAGAGAGGCTTAGTATACGATCTTATTCAGCTCTGGGAAGAGGCTCTGAAAGGCGAGAAAATAGACAAGAAAAAGAAGATTGTTATTGAAGTGATAGAAGAAGGGATCGTAAAAAGGAACATCGAGTATCTCGAAAATATAATACGAGGAAACATACAGGAAGACGATCTTCGTGGACAATCTCGGGACTTCAGAAACCAACTTAGGAGGGTCGCTAAAGATATAGCCTCGGCACAGATAAGAAAAAGAGTGGAAGAGGAAATGGCCTCTGAGAAAAGAGGCGTAGTTTATGATCTTACTAAACGATATGAAACCGCATTAAAAGGAGACAAAATTGAAGCGAAAAATGAATATCAAGAGGCAAGAAAAAGCCAGACATTAGAAAACCTTATCGAGTGTTTTGAAAATAGGTTACAAGAAAAAACAGAGACTGAAGGCGATCTTCTTGGGCAATCTACAGACTTCAGGGAAAATCTTAACAGGAAGGCTAAGGATATCGCTTTAGCCAGGATAAGTCAAATAATACAAGAGTGGTTATCAGAAGAACAAAATGAAAACGTCTGGAAAAGTGAAAACATTGATGATAAAACAGAAATTGAAGGCGATCTTCTGGGGCAATCTCCAGACTTCAGGGAAAATCTTAACAGGAAGGCTAAGGATATCGCTTTAGCCAGGATAAGTCAAATAATACAAGAGTGGTTATCAGAAGAACAAAATGAAAAAGGCTACCAAGAATCAAATAGCCCTGGAACAAAAGCTGATTCTGCCAGTAAAAGTGGTGAATATCCAGAAATTATGATGATGAACGGAATAATGAAGAGAAAGCATCTTAGGAGAGAAGCAAAAGATGTGGCCCTAATAAGGATCAGACAGATTGCACAGGAGGAAATCTCACAGCAAAAAGGCGACAAAGTATACGCTCTTATTAAACTGAGGGAAGAGGCTCTGAAACACGAGAAAACGGATAAGAGACAGGAGGTTAACCTTGAAGAAATAGAAGAAGGAATCGTAGAAAGGGGTATCCAGTATTTTGAAAACCTCATTAGAGGAATTATTGTATCAGACTGTTGTCAGGCCATCGAATGGGGTCTTCAAGGAGTGGGAGCACATGAGGAACTATCGGAACAAAATGAAAACGTCTGGAAAAGTGAAAACATTAAAAAGGAACTTCAAGACTATCAAGAAGCAAATAGCTCAGGAACACAAGGATATTCTGCTAGTAATAGTGATGATTATGAAGAAATTATAAAGCTAAAGGTAATGGGACGCAAACAAACAGCTGATCTTAGGAGGAAAGCCAAAGATAAAGCCTTTTTCAAGATTAGACGAATTGCAATGGAGGAGGTCTTTCCAGAAGAGAGACGCTTAGTCTATGGTCTTGTTCAAGTATGGGAAAAGGCTCTGAAAGGTGACAAAATAGAGAAGATGAAGAAGGTTATTCATGAAGTAATAGAAAAAGGCAATGTAAAAAGGCATATCCAGAAATTTGAAAATGCCATACGAGGAAACTTGAAAGAAGGCGATCTTGGTGGACAACCTCGGGACTTCAGAAACCATCTTAGGAGGACCACTAAAGATAAGGCCTTGGCCCAGATAAGAAAATTAGTACAAGAGGAAATGTCTGAGAAAACAGGCCGAGTTTATGATCTTACTGAACTACATGAAAATGCAATCAAAGGAGACAAAATTGAAAAGAAAAGTGAATATAAGGCAATAAAAAGCCAAATAATAGAAAACCTAATGGAGTATTTTGAAAATATGTTACAAGAGAAAACAGAAAATGAAGGCCATCTTCTTGGGCAATCTCCAGGCTTGAGAGAGAATCTTAAAAGGAAAAGTGAAAACATTGAAAAGGAGCTTCAAGACTACCAGGAAGCAAGTAGCTCAGGAACACAAGGATATTCTGCTAGTAATAGTGATGATTATGAAGACATTATAAAGCTAAAGGTGATGGGACGCAAACAAACCGCTGATCTTAGGAGGAAAGCCAAAGATAAAGCCTTTTTCAAGATAAGACGAATTGCAATGGAGGAGGTCTTTCCAGAAGAGACGCTTAGTATATGGTCTTGTTCAAGAATGGGAAGAGGCTCTGAAAGGTGACAAAATAGAAAAGATGAAGAAGGTTATTCATGAAGTAATAGAAAAAGGCAATGTAAAAAGGCATATCCAGAAATTTGAAAATGCCATACGAGGAAACTTGAAAGAAGGCGATCTTGGTGGACAACCTCGGGACTTCAGACACCATCTTAGGAGGACCACTAAAGATAAGGCCTTGGCCCAGATAAGAAAATTAGTACAAGAGGAAATATCTGAGAAAACAGGCCGAGTTTATGATCTTACTGAACTATATGAAAATGCAATATTATTATTATTATTAAAATTGTAATTGTTATTATTATTATTATTATTATTATTATTATTATTATTATTATTATTATTATTA
>NW_027171137.1:12500-17500 GCF_036898095.1 Palaemon carinicauda
TATTATTATTATTATTATTATTATTATTATTATTATTATTATTATTATTATTATTATTATTATTATTATTATTATTATTATTATTATTATTATTATTATTATTATTATTATTATTATTATTATTATTATTATTATTATTATTATTATTATTATTATTATTATTATTATTATTATTATTATTATTATTATTATTATTATTATTATTATTATTATTATTATTATTATTATTATTATTATTATTATTATTATTATTATTATTATTATTATTATTATTATTATTATTATTATTATTATTATTATTATTATTATTATTATTATTATTATTATTATTATTATTATTATTATTATTATTATTATTATTATTATTATTATTATTATTATTATTATTATTATTATTATTATTATTATTATTATTATTATTATTATTATTATTATTATTATTATTATTATTATTATTATTATTATTATTATTATTATTATTATTATTATTATTATTATTATTATTATTATTATTATTATTATTATTATTATTATTATTATTATTATTATTATTATTATTATTATTATTATTATTATTATTATTATTATTATTATTATTATTATTATTATTATTATTATTATTATTATTATTATTATTATTATTATTATTATTATTATTATTATTATTATTATTATTATTATTATTATTATTATTATTATTATTATTATTATTATTATTATTATTATTATTATTATTATTATTATTATTATTATTATTATTATTATTATTATTATTATTATTATTATTATTATTATTATTATTATTATTATTATTATTATTATTATTATTATTATTATTATTATTATTATTATTATTATTATTATTATTATTATTATTATTATTATTATTATTATTATTATTATTATTATTATTATTATTATTATTATTATTATTATTATTATTATTATTATTATTATTATTATTATTATTATTATTATTATTATTATTATTATTATTATTATTATTATTATTATTATTATTATTATTATTATTATTATTATTATTATTATTATTATTATTATTATTATTATTATTATTATTATTATTATTATTATTATTATTATTATTATTATTATTATTATTATTATTATTATTATTATTATTATTATTATTATTATTATTATTATTATTATTATTATTATTATTATTATTATTAATATTATTATTATTATTATTATTATTATTATTATTAATTATTATTATTATTATTATTATTATTATTATTATTATTATTATTATTATTATTATTATTATTATTATTATTATTATTATTATATTATTATTATTATTATTATTATTATTATTATTATTATTATTATTATTATTATTATTATTATTATTATTATTATTATTATTATTATTATTATTATTATTATTATTATTATTAAAATTATTATTATTATTATTATTATTATTATTATATTATTATTATTATTATTATTATTATTATTATTATTATTATTATTATTATTATTATTATTATTATTATTATTATTATTATTATTATTATTATTATTATTATTATTATTATTATTATTATTATTATTATTATTATTATTATTATTATTATTATTATTATTATTATTATTATTATTATTATTATTATTATTATTATTATTATTATTATTATTATTATTATTATTATTATTATTATTATTATTATTATTATTATTATTATTATTATTATTATTATTATTATTATTATTATTATTATTATTATTATTATTATTATTATTATTATTATTATTATTATTATTATTATTATTATTATTATTATTATTATTATTATTATTATTATTATATTATTATTATTATTATTATTATTATTATTATTATTATTATTATTATTATTATTATTATTATTATTATTATTATTATTATTATTATTATTATTATTATCATTATTATTATTATTATTATTATTATTATTATTATTATTATTATTATTATTATTATTATTATTATTATTATTATTATTATTATTATTATTATTATTATTATTATTATTATTATTATTATTATTATTATTATTATTATTATTATTATTATTATTATTATTATTATTATTATTATTATTATTATTATTATTATTATTATTATTATTATTATTATTATTATTATTATTATTATTATTATTATTATTATTATTATTATTATCATTATTATTATTATTATTATTATTATTATTATTATTATTATTATTATTATTATTATTATTATTATTATTATTATTATTATTATTATTATTATTATTATTATTATTATTATTATTATTATTATTATTATTATTATTATTATTATTAAAATTATTATTATTATTATTATATTATTATTATTATTATTATTATATTATTATTATTATTATTATTATTATTATTATTATTATTATTATTATTATTAATATTATTATTATTATTATTATTATTATTATTATTATTATTATTATTATTATTATTATTATTATTATTATTATTATTATATTATTATTATATTATTATTATTATTATTATTATTATTATTATTATTATTATTATTATTATTATTATTATTATTATTATTATTATTATTATTATTATTATTATTATTATTATTATTATTATTATTATTATTATTATTATTATTATTATTATTATTATTATTATTATTATTATTATTATTATTATTATTATTATTATTATTATTATTATTATTATTATTATTATTATTATTATTATTATTATTATTATTATTATTATTATTATTATTATTATTATTATTATTATTATTATTATTATTATTATTATTATTATTATTATTATTATTATTATTATTATTATTATTATTATTATTATTATTATTATTATTATTATTATTATTATTATTATTATTATTATTATTATTATTATTATTATTATTATTATTATTATTATTATTATTATTATTATTATTATTATTATTATTATTATTATTATTATTATTATTATTATTATTATTATTATTATTATTATTATTATTATTATTATTATTATTATTATTATTATTATTATTATTATTATTATTATTATTATTATTATTATTATTATTATTATTATTATTATTATTAAAATTATTATTATTATTATTATTATTATTATTATTATTATTATTATTATTATTATTATTATTATTATTATTATTATTATTATTATTATTATTATTATTATTATTATTATTATTATTATTATTATTATTATTATTATTATTATTATTATTATTATTATTATTATTATTATTATTATTATTATTATTATTATTATTATTATTATTATTATTATTATTATTATTATTATTATTATTATTATTATTATTATTATTATTATTATTATTATTATTATTATTATTATTATTATTATTATTATTATTATTATTATTATTATTATTATTATTATTATTATTATTATTATTATTATTATTATTATTATTATTATTATTATTATTATTATTATTATTATTATTATTATTATTATTATTATTATTATTATTATTATTATTATTATTATTATTATTATTATTATTATTATTATTATTATTATTATTATTATTATTATTATTATTATTATTATTATTATTATTATTATTATTATTATTATTATTATTATTATTATTATTATTATTATTATTATTATTATTATTATTATTATTATTATTATTATTATTATTATTATTATTATTATTATTATTATTATTATTATTATTATTATTATTATTATTATTATTATTATTATTATTATTATTATTATTATTATTATTATTATTATTATTATTATTATTATTATTATTATTATTATTATTATTATTATTATTATTATTATTATTATTATTATTATTATTATTATTATTATTATTATTATTATTATTATTATTATTATTATTATTATTATTATTATTATTATTATTATTATTATTATTATTATTATTATTATTATTATTATTATTATTATTATTATTATTATTATTATTATTATTATTATTATTATTATTATTATTATTATTATTATTATTATTATTATTATTATTATTATTATTATTATTATTATTATTATTATTATTATTATTATTATTATTATTATTATTATTATTATTATTATTATTATTATTATTATTATTATTATTATTATTATTATTATTATTATTATTATTATTATTATTATTATTATTATTATTATTATTATTATTATTATTATTATTATTATTATTATTATTATTATTATTATTATTATTATTATTATTATTATTATTATTATTATTATTATTATTATTATTATTATTATTATTATTATTATTATTATTATTATTATTATTATTATTATTATTATTATCATTATTATTATTATTATTATTATTATTATTATTATTATTATTATTATTATTATATTATTATTATTATTTTATTATTATTATTATTGTTATTATTATTATTATTATTATTATTATTATTATTATTATTATTATTATTATTATTATTATTATTATTATTATTATTATTATTATTATTATTATTATTATTATTATTATTATTATTATTATTATTATTATTATTATTATTATTATTATTATTATTATTATTATTATTATTATTATTATTATTATTATTATTATTATTATTATTATTATTATTATTATTATTATTATTATTATTATTATTATTATTATTATTATTATTATTATTATTATTATTATTATTATTATTATTATTATTATTATTATTATTATTATTATTATTATTATTATTATTATTATTATTATTATTATTATTATTATTATTATTATTATTATTATTATTATTATTATTATTATTATTATTATTATTATTATTATTATTATTATTATTATTATTATTATTATTATTATTATTATTATTATTATTATTATTATTATTATTATTATTATTATTATTATTATTATTATTATTATTATTATTATTATTATTATTATTATTATT
>NW_027171138.1:2500-10000 GCF_036898095.1 Palaemon carinicauda
AATGTTGAAAAATAACACAAGTTATTTTTTTGTTTTCTGTTTCTTTTTATGATATGGTAATTTGGTAAGTTTGCAAATGATTGTTTTATTTCAACTTGCATTTTTAGTATTTAAATAATTTTTGTTTACATAAAATGATGACAATTCCTTAATAACCTGTTAAAAACTTAAGATGGTTTGGGTCGTTGAAGAGACTTGCTGCTCGTTATAAATTTCTTACAGAAAGGAGAAGTGGACGGCTTTTCATGAAAATAAGAGTTAGTTCTTAGCCATCTTCACCAGTGACAACATTGGATTTGCTGGCCTCTTTATCGTCATGGTGAAAAAATAAGTGATTTGTACCATGGATCCGCATCTTACGTTGCCTTCTCCTTGGAAGCCTCATCAAGAGCCAACACAGAAATTGTGATTTGTTTCATTTACAAACGGCATACACGGACAGTATGGGTTGTGAGGTACGTCATCATTTTAAAGGTCATTTAAATTTTGTGATTTATAATCCATAGTTCATTTCATAATGAAAGTCCCTTGCTTTGCTTTTAGCCCCCACAAATAAATATACCCTTGGATATTATTCATATCATTTACAATTTTTATGGAATTGCCATATTATAATTTCCCACTCATAATTGAGAGATTCATTTTCTTCAGTTACTTTGAGCTGGTTAGATAAATTAAATTTTGTATCATATTTGGTATTCTCTCATTTTTGCCACTTTTACGTTAATTAGTAGTTTATTTACATTAGTTTTTTACTACTTAGGTGGTTATTCGTTCGGCCTTACTGTCAATTTGGCTCGTTGTATACTAGTGATATACTTAATACGCAAAGTGGACCATTGCCTTTAGGTAATTATTATTTGATAATGTTAAGTGAAATCCGTTATTGATACAATATATATATTTGAATGGCATTCCTGTGTTTAAGTAATTTATTAAGTTATTTCGATAGTTTAAATTACCATTTGTAGTGTAATTGATAATTGTTATTTCATATTTATCTAGGGGTTCTTGAAAATGGTAATTGGAAGTTGGAGATGCTTGACCATCGCTTTGACCTCCATTTAAGGCGATCATCTTCGACAGCAGCAACAACAGCATTGGTTTTAATTTGAACAGCAATAAATGAAACCATTTTTATTATATATTCAATTTCTTCGTTGTTTAATTAAAGTTTTCAAAGTTCATAATTTTATGAAGGTTTCATTAAAATAAGATAATTATGCTTTGTATTAATTTTCCAATTACGTTGTAAAGTTTTTCAAGATGGCGCCCAACGTGGGGCTTAAGTAAGGTGCTGTTTTTGCTGTCTGGTTAGCTTCCGGGTTGGGGTTTTGTTTGTTTGCGGGTCCATGGTCTATCCTTTAAAATTTTATTGAAATGAGTGTAGAATTAAAGACTCGTAAATATATTCGTGGCCAAGTAACGCGGTTGTTTAATGAACATGATAAATTCATGCGTATGAATAAAACTGAGTTGAAGGCTGTTCAAATCAAATTGGTATCGTACAGTGATCAGTTGAACAGTCTTAATACTGTAATACATAAGTCTTTGTATGGAGACGGGACAAATGAAGAGGAGTTCTTATTAGAATTGCAGTCTTGTGATGATTACTCAGATAAATTAAATACCTGTTTTGCTGTTTTACAATTGATGGATTCTAAGCCTGAGGCCAAGGATTCTGAAACCGCAAGAAGTCTCTTGAAGAGTCCTGTAGTTCCACTTCCGGTTTACGCTAGCACCGAAAGTGAAAATGTTGAAAAATTTCTTGTTGAGTTTGAATCTGCTATTGCCACATATTCGTACACTGAGAGAGATAAACTATTACTTCTCAAGCAACAGGTATCAGGCAGAGCCTCAATTTTACTCGAGAATCTTGAAATTTCAAAGCAGACCTATACTGATGCTAAGAAATTGCTTAAAGAAGCACTGGCTTCTCGTTCGCTTCAGAAATTCAATGTAATTAAGCAATTAAGTGAAATGAAGCTTGAGTATGGCACTGATCCTTTTTCCTATATTGGAAAAATTACTAATGTAACTGAAACTTTTTCTACATTGGAAATCAAAGTAGATGATATTTTGCAGTATTTCATCTGGCAAGGCATGAATGACTCCTTTAAAGCTCAGCTAATAAATGTGACTAATCATGTACGTCCATCACTTGAGGAGATAAAGGAAAAATTCTTTGAAGCATCTGAACGTTATATGGACGTCACAAGGAAGTTTAAGGAAAGGAGGAGACAAGGAGGAAAATCTTCTACATCACTTGCAGTTAATGTTAAATATGAGGATAATGAAACTAACAGAATTAGTACTGCTGACGCCGCTTCTCCGAGGAAAAGGTGCACTCTTTGCCAGGAAAACCATGCAACACATAAGTGTATAAAATATAAAGAACCTGGGCATAAGCTGAGACGCTTAGAAGAACTTAATGGTTGCAAGAAATGTGCTAACATTGGACATACCACTGACAAATGCAAGTTTAAATTCTTTAAGAAATGCTATTTTTGTAAGGGTTGGCATTTTTCATTTTTGTGTGATCATCAAGGTGAAAAATCTCATGATGAAAAACTACAAATGAATGCAAGAGGTAGCAAGGAAGTAAAAGCAGGTAATTCAAAACACAGGGAAACCTCAAGTGATGTAATGATTATAACTAAGGCTTTGCATACCACTGATGGCGCCTCTGTTTTGCCAACTTTTACCTGTGAAATGTTGAATGGAGCCCTTGTTAGAGGTTTGAAGGACTGTGGCTGTCAGACCAGTTTTGTAACTGAAAAACTTGCAAGTGATAATAGGTTGAAAGTGTTAGAAGATAATGTCTCTTTAACAGTCAATGGTTTTAATTCAAGTAAGAAGTATAAATCCAAGATAGTTGAATTAAAGTGCAACTTTAATGATAAGGCATGTGTAATACATGCATTGTGTGTACCAAGCATAGATATAAATTTGTCATTGCCAG
Source organism: Palaemon carinicauda (assembly GCF_036898095.1). Classification (NCBI taxonomy): domain Eukaryota; kingdom Metazoa; phylum Arthropoda; class Malacostraca; order Decapoda; family Palaemonidae; genus Palaemon; species Palaemon carinicauda. Next base: position 5,463 of record NW_027171138.1, read on the forward strand.
GAATTTCAGAAGTGGCCAGGGCCTTTGCCAAAAAAGGCTTCAAATTAGCTGATAAATATTTGACTGATGGTAGTGATAAAATAAAGGATATTGACTTGATACTCGGTACAAATGATGCCCATTGTTTATTAGATTTTTCAGTAAAATTTGGCAATGATCACCCATCTGTTTATTTGGGATCAGCTGCAGGAGTGATGTTAATGGGTAATGTCAAGATTATGCAACAGAATCTACCTTATCTTTCAAAGGATTTTTCTTGTTCTTGGTGTTCGGAGCACTCCCGCTCGGTTGCCGATTATGAGGAAACATGTGAGTTAAATGGAAACAAATCCCCTGTGTTAAATGGAAACAAATCCCCTGTATTTGATGGCATAGATGAATACTGCAAGTATATTGGATTTGGGAGTTCTATGGGTGAGCCAAGTGGCTTAAGTTTGGAATGCGAGGTGGAGGTTCAAGCTAACTTCGCTATTTTAAATGAAAAAGGTATGATTGAAGAATCAGAGCTGAGACGTGCAACTGAGGAGATGCTGCAGTCTGTGTATGAGAAATCTATTTATGAACCAGACCCTGAAGATGGAAACTTGATGTCAGATTGTAATGCAAATTTGATTAAGTTTGCCCTTGATAACGCAAGAAGAAACGAGGAAGGAAGGCTAGAGATGCCTCTTCTATGGAATGAAAAGAGCTGTCATTTGCTTGGACGGAATTTCAACCTTGCAAAGGCTGTATTGAGGTCCAACACGAGAAAATTACAAAGGAACAAGGCAAATTTGGAACTTATGAATGAAAATTTTAAAGAACAAGCAAAACTTGGGATAATTGAAAGAGTACCAAATCTAGAAAGGTACATGGATGAGCATCCTGAGTGCAGTTTTTTAGCACACATGGGAGTTTTTAGACTAGATCGGGAAACAACAAAATGCAGAGTTGTTTTCCTGTCCAATGTTTGTGAACCTAGCAGGTCCAGTGTGATGATGGTCAATCATAATCAGGCTATGTATGCTGGCCCATCACTCAATCAAAAGATAACGTCTGCAATGCTTCATTTGAGATTTGGATCTAAATTACTCATCTTCGATATTAAGAAAGCATTCAATCAAATAGCACTCAGTGAGCTTGATCAGCAGAAGTTACTCTTTTTGTGGTATAAGAATGTTAAGAAAGGGGATTTCTCTATAGTTGCCTACAAAAATGTTCGTCTTCCTTTTGGACTTCGATGCAGTCCTACAATTTTGATGTTGGCTCTTTTCAAAATTTTAGTACTGGATAGCAAGAATGATAATCCTAGACTAAGAAATGCAAAATGGATAATGTATCAGCTCTTATATATGGATAATGGTGGATTTACTTGTGAATCATCTGAAACCTTGAATTGGATATATGAGATTTTACAGGGTATTTTTGGTCCTTACAAATTTGAACTACAGCAGATGTTTTCTAATGATTCTACACTACAAGATAAAATTGATGGAGAAAATACGCAATCGAATGTAGGATGCAAGAAATCTGAGATGGAGGTGAAATTACTTGGGATGATCTGGAATCGAGGGAGTGATACAATTTCAACCAGGAAATTGTGCCTTGATGAAAAGGCTAATACAAAAAGGGAAATTTTGCGATCCATTGCATCTAATTATGATGTTTTCAACATAAATGGTCCTCTTCTTAACAGAGCTAGACTTTTTATGCAGGACTTGCAATGTGAGAGGACGCTTGGATGGGATACACAACTTAGAGACTTTCAACAAAAGGAATGGAAAAATATTGCAAACCAAGTAAATTCTGCTCCTGTTTTTGAGCTTCAGAGATGTGTTGGTGAAAGGACAGATGAATATAAACTTGAGGCTTATGTTGATGCTAGCAAAAGAGTTTATGGAGTTGTTGTATATTTATACAATATAAGAAGTTGTGAAAGAAGCTTTGTATTAGCGAAAAACAGACTCATTGGATCCAAATTGCATGAAAAGTCCATTCCTTCACTCGAATTACAGGCTATATGTTTGGGTACAGAGGTTTTGTTGGATACCTATAATGAACTGAGTGGCACACAGTGCCTGGTGCCCATCAAAATAGTTGACTTGGGGCTATTCTCAGATAGTTTTGTTGCCCTGTCGTGGCTTAAGTCATTTTCTCATAGGTTTGATAAAATGCAGAAAAGGTCAGTGTTCGTAATGAACAAACTGAATCATATAATAAAGCTATGTGAGGGGAGAAGTGTTGGATTCTCCTTCGTGAGTGGAATGGACAACCCAGCCGACAAAATTACACGATGTCTGTCATTCAAAAGCTTAATGAAGTCTAATTACCATAAGGGTCCCAATATACGTGATCTCGATCAAGCTAGTAGAAGTGACATTTTAGGTTTCAAGGTACCAATGGTCGAGAATTTAGAAACCATTGAGGCATATAGTGCATCAACCAGTATAAAAGAAAGCCAAACTGTAAAACTAGAGCACTTAATACCTCTAGATAGATATTCAAATATGAATAAGTTGATATCTATACATGCGAAAGTTCTGGAATGCTGGGATCGATGGAAAGGGTTTATAAACAAGTCACATGGCTTTGATAAAAAGGACCTCCGCTCTAAGGCTTTGACTCAAATCATCTCTAAGGATCAACAAATAAATTTTCCAGATGTTATTGACTATTTAAGTAGTAACTCTAAAACCAAGATGGCTATGCCTAATTTGATATCACAGTTGAATTTGTATCCAGACACTCATAATATAATAAGAGTGAATTGTAAATTTAATGAGAAGCGCAGTGTAACCAACCAAACTTATCCTATTCTTTTATCAAGAGAGAGTACTCTAACAAAACTTATTATATTGGATGAACATTTGCTTTTGAAACATGCTGGTTGCTATGCCATTTTGACAGAATTACGTAGGAAATTCTGGATACCAAAATTCTTCTCAACAGTTAAAAGGATTCTGAAGGAATGTGTTGTATGCCGGAGATATAACCAAAGACCTGTCAAACTTAATCAATCAGCCTATAGGGAATTTAGATTGAGTCCATCTGATAAACCTTTTGGTAATGTATACCTTGATTATTGTGGTCCATTTTATGTGAGACAAGGGAAAGATAAAGTCAAGGTTTGGATCCTTGTTATTTCATGCATGTTCACACGAGCAGTTAATCTTAAGATCTGTATGGATATGACAGTTGAAGAGTTTTTGCGTGCTTTGTCACTGCATTCTTTTGAATATGGAGTCCCTCAGTTTATAGTAAGTGATTTGGGTACGCAAATAGTGGCAGGAGCCAATATTGTTCAGGATTTCCTGAAGGATGCCGAGACTGTTCAGTATTTAACTGATAATAATGTTGAGAAAGTCCATTTTCAACAGTACTATAAGGGCTGCAGTCAGCTTGGAGGATTGGTTGAAAGCGTAGTCAAAATGACCAAGCATATGATACGGAAGTCAATCAGAAATAATGTCATTGAATTTAGGGATTTTGAATATCTTGTTTGTCATGCTGTACATTTGATCAATAGAAGGCCTATTGCATTTAAAGAAGCATTAAGAGATTGTTCTAATAATGTACCAACCCCTATAACGCCAGAGGAACTTATTCATGGATATTCATTGGTCTCTTTGAATATTATTCCTGCATTACAAGCTGACCCTGATTCTGATGAGGATTTTCAGGTTGCCTTTGATGTTGTACATAAAATTAAAACGTCTTATGAGAAGCTGAAACAAATTAGAACTAACTTGCTGGAAATCTATCATCGGGAATTCATGAACACTTTAATTAAACAAGCTACTGATAAGAAGGATAGATATGCTCCTGTAAACCATAAACAAATCAGTATCGGCGATATTGTGCTGATTAAGGATGATGGATATAAACCTGTTAATTATCCTATGGGAATTGTCAAAGAAGTTTTCAAGAATATCAACGGAGAGGTAACTGCTGCGAAAGTTCTGAAGGGTAAAACCAATGAAATAACTAAAAGGCATGTTACTACTTTAATACCACTCTTGAGGAAGGAGTCTGATGAGGATGCTGTAGGATCAGATGATGATGATGATGATAATGCTATAGCATCGAAAGAAGAGATTCCAGGCATGGACGTTTCTAGGAAACGTCCACAGAGAAAAGCTGCTGAGATATCACGGCAAAAATTCAAAACCATTCTAAACGATGATATTTCAGACTAATTATATTTTTTTTCTTTATTTGATCAAATTTACATAATTCTTATGTAGAATTTGATTTCTTCCCCGGGAGTGTTGAAAAATAACACAAGTTATTTTTTTGTTTTCTGTTTCTTTTTATGATATGGTAATTTGGTAAGTTTGCAAATGATTGTTTTATTTCAACTTGCATTTTTAGTATTTAAATAATTTTTGTTTACATAAAATGATGACAATTCCTTAATAACCTGTTAAAAACTTAAGATGGTTTGGGTCGTTGAAGAGACTTGCTGCTCGTTATAAATTTCTTACAGAAAGGAGAAGTGGACGGCTTTTCATGAAAATAAGAGTTAGTTCTTAGCCATCTTCACCAGTGACAACATTGGA
>NW_027171139.1:0-7500 GCF_036898095.1 Palaemon carinicauda
GGATATCGTAAATATCAGTGGACGTATTCTTGACACGCCTCATAGCAATCTATACCCCGAATAGAGTTAACACTTCGTAGGGGTAAAATGGCAAGAAAACGAAAACGATAAGAAAGGGGGGAGCCGTTCATAAGGCATCCCTCCTCCCCGTTTCGAAAGCGTGCCCTGCGCCGCTCACGGCGCCATCTGTATTCCTTTTTGCGTAGCTCTACGACTCGGTGGTGTGTTTTTCCCTGTTTACTACCCAATCTTGGAATTTTCTCGTTTAATAATGCTTTCTCCAACTTCTTCTGCCTCGGATAAGTTGAGTATTATTTCTTTTATGTATAAATGTAGGCTCTTGGTTAAAATTAAAGTAATTAAAAGAGTTATCTTTGATACAAGAGCTGTTGCCTGCTGGAGGCATCATGGATGCTGTCGCTCGCTAGAATAGGATTTATTTGTTAGCAAGAGCGACGTTCCCAGCCCCCTTTGCGCTTAAATATTAGCTACTTAGCTTATTTAGGAATTCTGTTATGATGCGATAGTAGTGTGCCTGGCGAAATTTGCCAAGGCTACCAACACTAGTCTTCGTAGGCTAGTTGTTGGCCTATGTACTTCCTGCATGATAATTAGTCTTCCAAATGTGATTTTTTTTTGCTTTAAGCGTTAGGCAACGTTATACATATAAGTCCTTTTCGAGTACCTTCCAAGATAGTATTGGTGTGAGTTTCGGTGAATTAGGTAATCGATTCTCTTAGTGCCTAGGCTAGGTTGTCTTAGGTCATTATAATATTATCTGTTCCCCGTTTGCTCCCTTCTCTTCGGGGAAGGGGCAAACCCTTTCCCTCTGTTTAAGCCTTAGGCTTAACTCTAGTGGTTTATTTGAATTAATCTTCAAATATATCTATGCTGGAGTAGTACTGTACCTTCCCGTTCCAACTGTATTGGTTCAGAGGGGGACAGTACAACAGTGTTTAGTCTGAGCCCGGTTTGTCTGGCATGGGGCAGAGTCTCCCTTGCTGATTGACTCGGGCATTAAGGGTTACCCCCTTAGTCCACCTTGTTGGGTTCCAGTAGTGATCCCTTTACTCGGTGACTCATCAGACTGTCCTATTGCCGTTCCGGTCTCGGGATATGTTCCCTTTTCTGGAAAGGCAATTCCTTCCTTGCCGTGGTTCGTGGGAGGCAGCCAGTAGTGCCGGCCTCCCTCTCGGGTCTTTCTCTAACTGAGATGAACTGTCTTAGTTGGGAATGACCCTTAACCAAGGTAAGGTTGGATAGGACCCTCTGTCCTTCCCTTCTCTTTTTCCGTTCCTTGTGTCAGTCGTCTGCATCCTTGCCTAGCCTAGGTTGGGATGAGGAACTGACGTGGTCTCCTGTCGGCCGGCAAAGTGTGCCGACCGGCAGAGACCATTACTTTGAGTGCTGCCCGGTCCTTTCTTGGTCCCTCTATCGCTGCCGTCTGAAGATTCAGTAGGCAGCGGTTAGGAAGCTTGACTTAGTGTCTCCCCTTCCTTTCGGCACTCTTTCGGGTGCCGGGCCCAGAGACTTATAGTCTCTTAACCCGGCACTCATTCTATTGTCTTAGTATGTGTTGTCCTTGCCGTCTGCCGGCCTACAGGCCGGCCGTCGGTGGGGAGGGGTGTTCTCCAGTTCTCTTGCTGTCGGTCGGCGTTGGGTGTATACCTTTGCCGGCCGGTCTCTTGCTCATCTGCCGGCCACTACAAGTGGGGCCGGCAGCCGAGCGCTGCCTAGTGTGGGGGCCAGCCGGCAGGGTTTGTTTACTGCTGCCGGCCGGCCCGCGACACTGCCCAGTCAGCCGGCCACTAAGAATGATGGCCGGCAACGCAGTGCAAACCGGGTGGCTACGGTCCGGCAACCACTGCCGGCCGGTTCAGGCATGGGATCTGGAGTTCTCCCCAATAAAGGTGATCTGATGTTGTGTACTTGAGATCTACCTTTCGAAAACAAGGGGGGGGGGTGCTGAGCGGCAATAGCCGGCTGGCACACCACCCTCAGGTACTGTATCAGTCCTCTCTTGGTGGTATATTCAACCAAGGGAGTTCATGATGTAGTAGGTTACAACACTGTCTTTTCTATCTTACTTGTGTTACTGATATAATCACCTGGTGTCGCCTTACAAGGATAAAAGATAATTCTTTTATTCCTGGCCAGAATGGTAATATTTTACCTTAGGTGTGAGCTACACCTAATTTCCTTTGGAAATACGTTCTCTGGTTATTCTAGTAAAGACTAACTATGTGACTTGGCTGGTGGGCTTCCACAGGTGTTTGTGTGGGTTTCACAAGTAGGGGTCTTTCCCTTATTCTTGTTGAATACTCATTTGTTACATGTGAATTAAAATTCACTTGATATTCATGGAAATTTTTCTTCTTTTACAGGAGGAGCATCCGAAGTGTGATAGTGTCTTCTGCAATGTCCGCAGTAAGAACTTTTGCGGACATGCCTCGTGTAGGAGGCACGCGGCTTGTGCAGCCTCCAATGATGACCATCGTTACTGGGATCCGCAGGTATGTGCTGTATGTACTAACCTGCTATCAGAGGCTTTTGAATCCCCTAGGTCGGCGGAGTCAAGAGATGCAGCGAGGGAGAGGCTTCGCGTATGGGTAAGGGGTTTTCAGAAAAACACCACTGGACCTTATCTTCCTAACGAGAAGATGAGGGCATACCTTTTTCCCAAGGCTTCCCCTGATGCTGTTGTTCCCCAGCCTCGGCCGGAGATCCCTCTGATCCAGATTCCAGTGGAGGAGGATGTCGCTGACGCCTTGCAGGACATCCAGTTGGACGACAAGATGTCCGACTTGTCCGATCGTGCGGAGCAGGATCTCCTCGCAGAGGGCGAGGAGCAGGATCGAGATCCTATTGCCGTGGAGGAAGAGGTTCCCGTATCATCAGACGTGCCGGTTCAGGTCCCTGAACCTATCCCCTCTACCTCGTCCGCTCTTCCAGCAGAGCTTGGACAGGCTCTCTCTTCCATCGTTGGTATGATCCAACAGATGCAGAGGGAGAATAATCAGAAGGCCGCTACTTTGGAGCTCCAGATGCAGAAGATCACAGCATCACGTGGACCTCCAAAGAAGCTCAACGTTAAGGACCTTCCTCTGTGCTCGGATGCCAACCCGTGGAGATATGCCGAGCACATGCCGATGACGATTGGGAAGATCGTCATGTCGGAGAAACTGGGTTCAGTTCCCCTTGAGGAGGTGGAATTCTGGCCCAGTAGAGGGGCCTACCCGGACTGCTATGTCCGTTTGAAGAAGGAGCCGGCTTCGAAGGAGGAGACGGAACCAAAGGAGGTGATTATCCTGGATCACTCCAAGGCTCAAGCCACTTTGACAGCTGCTTTAAAGGAGAGGGGGTTCTCAAACTCAAAGGTTGCCGCCTTGAGTAAGAAGCACCCCTCCTTTGTATCCTCCCCGGCTAGGGCCTTCCCCTTTATGCAAAAGGGGTTTGCGGCCGTCATCAAGGCGGTTGAAGCTGGCAAGCCGTGCCCGTCTTTGGAGGAATGTAAACCTCTATCGCTGGCATTGCCAATGGATAATAAGGACTGGAAGGAGGTGCACCTTACTTTCTCGGTTGGGAAGTTGGACGCCGACATTGCAGGACAGCAGTTCGGCGAAAACCTTCCCAAGTTGTCGGAATTCCTTCTACGGAGGGAATTGGACACAAAGGAGCGCCTGGCAGCCTCGATGTCTCTCCAGACCAACATGGAGACGATGGCTAGCGACCCCAAGATGCCAGAGATGTTCATGGTTATGGCCAAAATCCATCTGGCCACAGTAACCAAGGACCTCTATTGCTTTGTTAAAGCAAGGAGGGCCTGTAGGGAGTTTGTGTTCGCCTCGGCCACAGTGAGGCACGAACCCAAGAGGCTAATTTCATCCAACATCTGGGGTAAAGATCTCTTTCCCAAGGACGTGGTCAAAGAGATCGTGGACAAGGCAGCCACTGAGAACCGCAATCTTCTCCTGAAGTGGGGCCTGTCCCTTAAGAGGAAGTCTTCTCCGGATGAGGGCCCTCAGCCGAAAGGAAAGGCGAAGAAGTCAAGGTTTTCCTCCCGTCCAGCCAAGTCCTTCAAACAGCAAAGACAACAGCAGCAACAGCCAGCTTTGCCTCCGGTTCCACAACTGGTAACCCAGACCCCGACCACCTTCCAATGGGTTCCCCAAGCCATGTCATCAGCTTCCCCGGCATTCAATCCCGTGTTCGAGGGACAGTCGACCACGTTTCGTGCAAGGCCCAGAGGAGCAGCTAGAGGGTCATCAAGACGCCCCTCTAGGGGACGAGGATTCAGAGGTGGTCGCGGCCAGGGAGGCAAGACTGCAGGACAGTCAAAGTGAAGTGTCGCCGGTAGGTGGGAGACTTCAGTATTTCCGGGATCGCTGGACCTTCGATCCCTGGGCCCACAGCCTTCTCAAAAATGGACTGGGTTGGAGTTGGTACAGTACTCTGCCCCAGTGCCCTCAATTTTTCCAACACTCCACCCCCGTTTTGGAGGAGTACACCCAAGATCTGTTGGAGAAAAAGGTGATCAGGAGGGTAAAGTCCATCAAGTTCCAAGGGAGGCTGTTTTGTGTTCCCAAGAAAGACTCGGGGAAACTCAGAGTCATTCTGGACTTGTCACCACTCAACAAGTTCATAGTGAACCACAAGTTCAAGATGTTAACGTTACAACACATAAGGGCCTTACTGCCCAAGAGGGCATATACCGTCTCCATCGACTTGTCAGACGCATATTGGCACGTTCCAATAAGTCGTCGTCTCTCCCCCTACCTAGGATTCAAGCTACAACAAAAACTTTACGCTTTCAGGGCGATGCCCTTCGGACTAAACATAGCCCCAAGGATCTTTACGAAGCTTGCGAGCGCAGCTCTCAAACAGTTACGCCTAAAAGGGTTCCAGGTAGTAGCCTACCTGGACGATTGGTTGGTGTGGGCAGCATCCAGAGCAGAATGCTTGCAAGCTTCCCTACAAGTGATTCAGTTCCTGGAATATCTAGGCTTCATGATCAACAGAAAGAAGTCTCGTCTTTCTCCAGCTCAGAGGTTCCAGTGGTTGGGAATTCACTGGGATTTAGTGTCACACCGTCTTTCCATCCCGATGTCAAAGAGGAAGGAAATAGCAGGGTCTGTCAGGAGACTTCTAGGTTCCGAGAGGATATCAAGACGCGAACAAGAGAGGGTTTTGGGCTCTCTTCAGTTTGCATCAGTAACAGACCCAGTGCTAAGAGCACAGCTAAAAGATGCAGCGGGAGTATGGAGAACCTTTGCATCGAAAGAGCGAAGGGACTTGAAGAGACCGGTCCCACTTCGACTACGTTCTCTTCTCAGACCGTGGTCTCAAGCCAGTCGTCTAAAGAGGTCTCTACCTCTTCAGCCACCCCCCCCGTCAGTGACAATCCACACAGACGCCTCAAAGGTAGGGTGGGGGGGTCACTCCCATCGGAAAAAAGTGCAAGGAATCTGGTCCAAGCTATTTGGGACCTTTCACATAAACTTTCTAGAAGCTATGGCAGTACTTCTTACCCTGAAGAAAGTATCCCCACGTCACTCGATCCACGTAAGGTTGGTACTGGACAGCGAGGTGGTTGTGAAATGTCTGAATCGGCGGGGATCGAGATCCCCACCTCTCAACCAGGTAATGTTAGCCATATTCCGACTGGCGGAGAAGAAGTGGCACCTGTCAGCAGTTCACCTTCAAGGAGTCCGGAATGTGACCGCGGACGCTCTATCCAGGGTAACACCGATAGAGACAGAATGGTCCCTAGACGCAGGATCATTCTCTTTCATCTTGAGACAAGTCCCAGAACTGCAGATAGACCTCTTCGCGACGAAGGACAACAAGAAGCTGCCGAAATATGTGTCCCCATATGTGGACCCCTCGGCAGAAGCAATAGATGCGATGTCCCTCGATTGGAACAGATGGTCCAGGATCTACCTGTTTCCCCCTCACAATCTGATGTTGAGGGTCCTCAACAAACTGAGATCCTTCAAGGGAGTAGCAGCAATAGTGGCCCACAAGTGGCCGAACAGTGTATGGTTCCCTCTGGCTCTGGAACTACGACTGAGGTTTCTACCACTCCCGGACCCAGTTCTGTCCCAGCAAGTCCAGAAGTCGACTGTCTTCGCTTCATTACAGAAAACCCGAACCCTGCAGCTCATGATTTTCTCTCCCTAGCGGTGAAGAAACGGTTCGGAATCTCGAAAGATAGTATCGACTTCCTGGAAGAATACAAGTGTAAGTCTACTAGGAGGCAGTACGAATCTGCATGGAAGAAATGGGTAGCCTTTGTCAAAGATAAGAACCCGCACGAGATCTCTACGGAGTTCTGCCTATCCTTCTTCATTCACCTCCACGGACAGGGGCTGGCGGCGAACACAATTTCTACATGTAAGTCAGCTCTAACAAGACCCATTCTATATGCCTTCCAGGTAGACCTCGCTAACGAGATGTTTAATAAGATCCCAAAGGCCTGTGCGAGGCTTAGACCATCAGCTCCTCCAAAGCCTATTTCATGGTCATTAGACAAAGTCCTTCATTTTGCCTCATTACTAGATAATGAGGAATGTGCGTTGAAGGACCTGACTCAAAAAGTGATCTTCCTTTTTGCCCTTGCTTCTGGGGCCAGAGTTAGTGAGATTGTGGCCCTCTCGAGAGAGGAGGGCCGAGTTCAGTTCCTGGATGGGGGAGAACTGAACCTGTTTCCGGACCCTACGTTTCTCGCTAAGAACGAGTTGCCCACCAACAGGTGGGGTCCCTGGAGAATCTGCCCTCTGAAAGAAGATGCATCTCTATGTCCCGTAGAATGCCTTAAGGTCTATCTTCGTAGAACTTCAGACTTCCATGGGGGCCAACTATTCAGAGGAGAAACATCGGGCTCGAATTTATCTTTAAATCAACTTAGGGCGAAAATTACATATTTTATTCGCAGAGCGAATCCTGACAGTTCACCCGCAGGTCATGATCCGAGGAAAGTTGCTTCATCATTAAACTTCTTTAACTTTATGGATTTTGAACACCTTCGTTCATACACTGGCTGGAAGTCTTCCAGGGTATTCTTTCGCCACTATGCTAAGCAAGTGGAGCAGCTAAAGAGGTCTGTGGTAGCAGTTGGTTGCGTCGTTAACCCTGCTGTTTAACTCTACGAGGAACAGCGGAATCATTTGGGACTTGGATTCTTGGGTGAATAGTTAGTTATATATGTTGATATAACTGGTAGTGTAGGCTCTCAGAGCCCACAGTGACTGTTCCAACGTTATGGTGATGGTAACACAAGTACAGACAGGTGTGCCAAGCGTTTGCCAACGCTATTGTCAGCGAAGTAGTAACATGGACGTTAAGTTTGATACCGGGGTATGTGTAAGTGACACATATGTTTTCTTTCAGATAATCATTCATCCATGCACTACAGTACTTGTGAAAATTGTTGGTCATCCACCTAGCATATGTACATATTTATGGTGACCATGTCTATTTATTGTTTCTCAATAAACTTGT
>NW_027171139.1:20000-22511 GCF_036898095.1 Palaemon carinicauda
TACATACATACATACATATATACATACACATATACATATATATATATATATATATATATATATATATATATATATATATATATATATATATATGTGTGTGTGTGTGTGTGTGTGTGTGTGTAAATATCTACCACAAATAGGATTTAATATAAAATTCAACCTATAAGTTTGTTTCATATAAATCCTCCTGGCCTGGCAAAAACTCAAACTTATGCCTCTTAGTCAAAACAATCCCAGCAGTAGACTATGATTGAGCCATCAAGAGATATAAGCTCAATCCAAATCCACTGTACATATTCCTGTCAAATTAAGGAATCGGTACTTAAGACTAGAAATAAACCCAAATTTCTCTTGAGGGTTCATTGGGATTATTTCAACATTAAAGCATAGCTATGAGACCTTGCCCAGCCAGAAGCATTTATCATAAAACGAATCTGTACCCTCATGTTCAAAGGCAGCAATATTCTTGGTGCACCAGTCAGCTAACTAGTGGGCGAATTGGGTCCTGAAGAGAAGGGGATGCGAAGGTTGCGATAGAGAAATGGAAGCCGAGCCAAGACTTCGATTCAGCGTGCAGTTACCTTCAACGGACCGGGCTCTTAAAGGCAACGATAGCGAAAGCTTCATACCCCATTACACTGCTGAAATTGGCATTAAAGAAGACTCCTGTAACCTCCACAGCCCAATCTGCCCTCCAACAGCTCCCTCCTCCAGGAAAGGTGTGACCAATGCTCCACTCTCTTGCCATAATTCTGGTCAGTCATGGGAGAGAGGAAGAGGATGCTGAAGACAACATTCCCTTCCTCCAGCTGGTGTGATTGGGGGATGCCACTGGGCAACATGCAGCAGACAGCTGGATGGTGCAAGTACTTAGGGTCAGATTCCACCTACCTTTCACCAACTCTTACCCTCCCCTTACTTTCACACCGTTGACATTCCAGCCCTACTCTCTGAAATGGCAGAAAGCTCTAGCCCTAACACCAGAGGTGAAAGCGATGGATGAGAAGAATGCGCTCCAAGCCGTCTGAGACAGTTCTCAGGGATTTTATAGACTAATCATCCTGGTGAAGTCAACTGGGGTGTGGAGACAGGTCATTGACCTCCATCCAAAGAAGAATTATGTTCTCCAGACACTATTCAAGATGGAGACTTCAAGTACCTTAAGGTCTGCCATCCGGAAAGAAGACCGTGATTTCTGTGGACTTGAAGGATGCGTACTCCAATTAGCTCAACATCATCCTCGGGGGAGTAGTAAGCCAGTTCAAAGCCTAGTATTTCAGATTGTCTACCAAAACCCAAGTGTTTATGCAAGTGTTCACAACCATCTCTTTTTTTTTTTTTTTTTTTTTTTTTTGGCCCACTCAAAAAAAGCTTCGCTTCTTGAAATATCTCGACGAATGACTGATCCTGTCGTCCTCGAGTAGGCAGTTGCTACAGGATCAAGACACTTCTTTCTTTTTGCTGTAATTTGGGAATCATAGTCATTTGAGAAAATTCACATCACTAGCCCAAGGAGAGGAGGCAAAACCTGGGTATGCTAATAGACAAGACAACACAGATTGAGTTCCCATCAAATGATTGTATCAGCAGACTCGGAGAGGTACCGTAACTGTTCTTGCACTGAGAACATGTCTCGACAATGTCTTCGGGGACATCTTTTGTCTTTGGAGAAGCTCATTCTAAATAAGTGCCTCCATCAATGATGACTGAATAGGTATCTGAAACATCATTGGTTATCAGCCAGCGATCCCCCCCTACCAACTGGTTTTAGTCGAAATAAAGGAAGGAATAATCTGGCCTGTTAGATGAACAACGAAAACTACACTATTATTATTATTACTAGCCAAGCTACAACCCTAGTTGGAAAAGCAAGATGCTATAAGCCCAAAGGCTCTAACAAGGAAAAATAGCCCAGTGAGGAAAGGAAATAAGGAAATAAATAAAAAGATGTGAACAAATTAACAACAATTCATTCTACAAACAGTAACGTCAAAACAGATATGTCATATATAAACTATAAAAAGACTTATGTCAGCCTGTTCAACATGAAAATATTTGCTGCAACTTTGAACTTTTGAAGTTCTACTGATTCACCTACCCGATTAGGAAGATCATTCCACAACTTGGTCACAGTTGGAATAAAATTTCTAGAATACTGTGTAGTATTGAGCCTCATGATGGAGAAGGCCTGGCTATTAGAATTAACTGCCTGAATAGTATTACGAACAGAATAGTATTGTGCAGGAAGATCTGAATGTAAAGGATGGTCAGAGTTATGAAAAATCTTATGCAACATGCATAATGAACAAACAGAACAACTGTGCAAAAGATTAATATCTAGATCAGGAATAAGAAATCTAATAGACCATAAGTTTCCAACAAATCAAGAGGAGAATCAGCAGCTGAACACCAGACAGGATTGATTGACTGAGTGATTGATTTAAAGTTTTCAGGCATCCTGACATCTAAGGTCATTGACGCCGATATTTATTTTATATAAAAAATAGAAGA
>NW_027171140.1:0-2500 GCF_036898095.1 Palaemon carinicauda
AAGCCCCCCTGACACTTGCACGCATTCGTGGCACGCACTGGCACGCATTGATGCGCGAACTCGCGTGAACGAGCCGTGAAAATGTCGTGAACAGTGCGGGAACTCGCGTGCCAGAGCGTACCAATGCGTGCCATGCGGGCCCAAAACTTTGAAATGTTTAAAGTTTGTGGCACGCATTGGCACGCACTAAATGGCCGTGAAATAGTCGTGAACGATGCGCCAACTGGAGTGAACTGGAGTGAACAGTGCGTGAACTGGAGTGAACTGGAGTGAACGATGCGGGAAGTGGCGTGAACTTTATAATGAAGAGAAACAAAAAGGAAACGAAAATATTAATGAAAAGGAAAGAAAAATAAACCTAATAAATTTTTATATTTGCTGTTTTAATGTGAAAAAAAAATGATATCTTATTTCAAACTATTTCTATAACTTTATAATGAAGAGAAACAAAAAGGAAACGAAAAAATTAATGAAAAGGAAAGAAAAATAAACCTAATAAATTTTTATATTTGCTGTTTTAATGTGAAACAAAATTATATCTTATTTCAAACTATTTCTATAACTTTATAATGAAGAGAAACAAAAAGGAAACGAAAAAATTAATGAAAAGGAAAGAAAAATAAACATAATAAATTTTCATATTTGCTGTTTTAATGTGAAAAAAAAATTATATCTTATTTCAAACTATTTCTATAACTTTATAATGAAGAGAAACAAAAAGGAAACGAAAAAATTAATGAAAAGGAAAGAAAAATAAACCTAATAAATTTTTATATTTGCTGTTTGAATGTAAAAATAAAATGATGTCTTATTTCAAACTATTTCTATAACTTTATAATGAAGAGAAACAAAAAGGAAACGAAAAAAAAATAATGAAAAGGAAAGAAAAATATATACCTAATAATTGTTTATATTTGCTGTTTGAATGTAAAAATAAAATGATGTCTTATTTCATGCACACACTTATTTTCCTCTATTACCAATCAAGACCCAAAACTTTTGTTTTAAATAAAAATGAACTGAAAAATAAACCCAAGAAATTTTTAAGTTTGCTGTTTGAATGTAAAAATAAAATGATGTTTTATTTCATCAACATACTTATTCTTCTTTATTACCTTAAAATGAAGGGCAAAACAAATTTTTTCTGTTTGCTGTTTTAATGTAAAAATAAAATGATTTCTTATTTCAACACACATTTTTCTCTATTACCTTAAAATCAACAGCCTAAAAACTTTTCATGTTTGCTGCTTTTAATGTTAAAATAAAATGCTTTCTTAATACTTGTACATATTTTATGTCTGCTATTTATATGTAAATCAAATGCTTTCTTATTGAAACAAAAATAAAGGGCAACAAAAAATACAAACGAAAAAGATACGTTTCTTCTCCTCAATGCAATGGTGGTGTCTCTGACAGAAAGCATTGTTGTCTCTTCCGAAGCCAATCCAAGAATGTCCTCGGGTTGGAGAAGCCCCGTTTTTATATGGAGTGGCCAATTCGTGAACTGGCGTGAACTGACGTGAACGATGCGGAAACGATGCGGAATGATGAGGGAACTCGCGTGAACGTGTCGTGAACTTCTCGTGAACTACGCGTGCCAATTCGTGCCATCGCGTGAACGTCGCGTGAACATCGCGTGAACGATGCGCGAACTGGAGTGAACTGGTCGTGAACAGTGCGGGAACAACACCAGTGCGTGCCACAAAGTGGCACGCACTGAAGCGCATCAATGCGTGCCAGTGCGTGGCAAAAATGCGCGCAAGTGTCAGGCAGGCTTAACGCCCGCCCCCCTTTGGTTCGCCACCCTTCCCCCTCAAAGAGTTAAATCTACTTGGGGTGAAGATTGCTATGTGTCGTATCTAAAAAGTACATCCGTTGATATGATGCGATATCCTTAAATTCATATTATGGATAAATCGTGGAGGGAGTTAGAATTCTAGAAACCTTTGGTTTATTTCTCTGGGAGTATCACTGTAGCAAAAACCCCTAAAAAAGACTAACTTAAGGTACCTTCCATCAGGACTACATGGCTATCTCACCCAAAAATAGATTTTTCGCTTTGCTCAAAATCCGTTATATATATATATATATATATATATATATATATATATATATATATATATATATATATATATATATATATACATATATACATATATACATTTATATATATATATACATATATATATATATATATATATATATATATATATATATATATATATATACGTATATATACATATATAGATATATATACGTATATATATGTATATATAAGTATATATATGTATATTTATGTATATTTATATATATATATATATATATATATATATATATGTATATTGTATGTATATATATAAATAACATGTATATATAAATATATCTATATACATATAAATATGTATATATATATTTATATATATATTTTCCTATATAAGCATATATATATATATATATATATATATATATATATATGTATATATATATATGTATAAATATA
>NW_027171140.1:7500-10000 GCF_036898095.1 Palaemon carinicauda
TTGAAATGCAGTATACAGTTTACTATCCTCATCCAAAGGAATTTGCCAATATCCGCGGGATAAATCCATCTTAGAGAAATATATACTTCCAGTTAAGCTGGCAAATATCTGCTCAGGGTCACACATAGGCTCACTATCAAAAATAGTTAAGGCGTTCAATCTTCCAAAATCTAGACAAATTCGCTTTGAGTTATCAGGTTTCGAAACCACTACCATAGGGGCTGAATATGGAGAACTTGAAGGGTCAATAATATCCAAAACTTTCATAGGTTCTATTTCTGAATTCACATCACTGCGTAAAGCATAGGGAATTTTGTAGGGTTTTACTTTAACAATTTCTTCTCTTACCAACCTGATTTGGTGTTTGCTCACGCGAGTGCGCCCGGGAATGTCCGACATTACCTCTCTGTAGCGGCTAAGGAGAGCTTCCAGATTCTGCTTTTGATTTTCCTGCAATTCCTTATTCAGATTGGCTTGTTCCCAAGTAGGCGAAGGTCCAGTATCAGGCACTAGTAGGGGTGAGAAATCCTCCTGTGGATCCTCCTCGATCACTGCAATTGTACCTCCACTTTCTCGAACTTCTACAGAAGTTTTTTTCCTAGGAATGTAAGCTTTAAGCAAGTTAGCATGATAAAGTTTCCTTTTCCCATTTATTTGAATTTCATAATCCATCTTCCCCCTCACACCAACAACAGGAAAAGGACCCTTCCACTGAAGTAACAATTTATTATTAGCCTTGCGTAATAGTAAGAGAACTTCACTGCCAATTTTAAATGTTCTATTTTTAGCCTTTTTATCATAAAAAATTTATATTTACCTTGCGACTTCCTCAATTCCTCTTGGGCCAACTTACAAGTTTCTTCTAATCTTTCTCGAAGGTTGAATACATAATCGTAAGTAGTTCTTACCTCTTCCTCATTTCTCTCCTTATCCCACAAATCTCTCAGAATAGCTAAAGGGCCATGCACCGTTCTCCCGTATAATAATTCAAAAGGGAAAAACCCCATGCTTGCTTGTGGAGATTCTCGGTATGCAAAGAGAACTGCCGGCAGGTATCTATCCCAAGTAGTAGGTTGTTCAGCACACATCTTTTTAATCATAGATTTCAACGTTCCGTTGAACTTTTCAACTAGCCCATTCGCCATCGCATGATAAGGGGTTGTAGGAAGATGCTTGATTGACAAAAGACCTCTAACTTCGTCCATCATCTGCGATGTAAATTGACTGCCTCTATCAGTCACCATTTCTTCAGGAATCCCGACTCTGGAAAAGAAACTCAACAAGGCATCAGCTACACGCTCAGTTTCGATAGATGGTAAGGCTATGGCTTCAGGGTATCTGGTTGCATAATCAACCATGGTCAGGATATATTTGTTACCAGAACTACTTCTTGGCAAAATAGGTCCTATCAAGTCAACAGCAACACGTTTAAAAGGAGTGTCAATGAGCGGTACCTCTACCAAAGGTACCTTTCCAACTTTTCCTCTAGGATAAGTTTTCTGACAAATGTCACACGACTGACAGAATCTCTTTACTGCTGCCCAATACCTGGCCAGTAAAATTCCTGCCTTATTCCACCTAAGGTCTTCTCAGCACCCAAATGACCTCCAAGTATTCCTTCATGTGCCATGCTCATCACACCCTCTCGAAGCTTAAATGGTAATACTAGTTGCTTGTGTTCAATACCTCTGTCTGAATATATTCTGAACAATAATCCTCTCTCCAAAACTGCCTTACCTTTTCCATCTCTAGTAATAGCTTTACCATTTCTTGCATCATCTCGCAGAGATCTTAAGCTTGGATCCTCTTCTTGCTCTTTCTGGATTTCCTTTGAATCCATGTCCCAAGAAATCTTAGAGTCTGACGTTTTCAGCTTTTGGAATGCAGATTTAGATGTCTTTGCCCCAGCTCTCGTTAATACAGCGCCGGATGTGGGTTCCTCCAACCTTGTTGCTCCAGGAATGTTGCCTATAATGAGATCATAAAGAGGGTCCTCCATGCACACAGCAAGGGTAGTACCCGTGATAAATGGAGATTGAATATATATTTCAGCCAAAGGATAAGTTTCTACAAGACTCTTGTTCATATATCGAATCCTACTGTACTTACCAGTAAAACATTCAACAGGCACCAAGTCTTTTCTGGCTACGACAGTTGTACAACCAGTGTCCCTCAAAACTTCCACTGGGTTTCCGTATAAAATACCCTCCTTGACAGGCATATCAGAAGCAACACTTGCCCACTCAGTATGATCATTTTTAAACCCTTCATTATTTATATCCGCAACAGGATCCTTAAAATTACCTTTACGGTCCTTTTTGGTCCAATAAACTACTTCTCCTGCTGCAGAATGACCACTTTTCTTGGCTGCTGCAGAATGACCACTTTTCTTGGATCCTTTTGCATGTTCTAGACAACTAGAAACCTTATGACCTACTTGTCCACATTTAAAACACTTAATAGAGGGTGGACATCTAATGGGTTTAGCCATCTGCTCAGG
>NW_027171143.1:0-168730 GCF_036898095.1 Palaemon carinicauda
CTTATGGTGAGGGCAAAAGGGTTAATTGGTTTAAATAAACCAGCTGACAAATACATCATTGTAAATGCACAGAAAGCTCCCCAAACCCATGGGAAACAACGCATGTGCAAAAAGTTCCCTTCTGTCTCTCAGATGTAAACAATGGACTTGGAGTGAAAAACATATCTCACATTTTGACAGACCAATATGTAAGTTATGCCCCAGGCCCCTATTAAACATATAGAGAAAAATACCAAACTAGCCAGCACTCGTTCATTTCTTATAGCAAATTCCAGTTTCGTTGTAAAGCATCTAATGTTTACCATGAAAACAATATCTTTTATGGCTTCAAAAAATGGGTGCATGGTGTAATTATGGGAATATTTCGATAAAGTCCCACCCTGCATGTACCGCTTGCCAGTACATAGGAGCTTGAAGTTTTTCTTTTTTCGCGAACAAAGCAAAATCCATTAGATTCTATCGAAATACTAACATAATTATAGGTATTTTGAATGTTTTTGATAATGATTTCTGGTGGGAAGCTATAATTTTTTAGTTATGGTGGGTTAACTACCGAGTAATACTAATGAAGCATGGTTAAAACACTGGAGTTTTATGAATACTTACCTGGCAGTTATATATATATAGCTGAGTCTCTGACTGCGGCAGAATTAAATCGAAAATCGCGGCAACCGCCTTGTGGTGGTTGTGTGGTTAGATGGTTAACAACCCTTACAGGGTGGTACTTGGAATCATTCCCATTTTCTGTTCCTCAGATTATCTCTGCCGGCCGGATCGACAACATCGTTGGTCCGCCTTTCAGAGTTTTTCGGATCGCTTTCCCTTCATCGCCTTTTTGGACTTCGTTTTTGGTGAAGTACACTGTGTTGGGATTTGGCAATCGTGTTGTTTTTGTTTTTTGTCTTTTTTCCTTTATTATCATGAGTGAAAAAATTCATTATCGTGTTTGTGCGAATGATATTTGCAAGGTGAGGTTGCCGAAACTTTCGGTTGACCCTCACACTATGTGTATGGGTTGCAGGGGGTTTGAATGTGCTTTAGATAATAAGTGCAAGGAATGCGAGGTTTTAAGTGATAATGATTGGTTAGCTATGCAGCGCTATGTGCGCAAACTCGAGATTGATAGAGTTAGAAGAGCTAAATCAAAGTCAAAGTCTGCTAGTGAGCCTAGCTTAGATTTATCTATTGACCCTTTGCTTGTAACCCCTTTGGAAGGTATTCCTTCCCCAAATGTAGTGACTCCTGCCCCTTCTACAGGACCTGTGCCTACGGATGACCCTGGGTATGCTAAATTAGCTGCTGAATTGGAGGCCATTAAAGCACAGTTGGAGGCCTTTAAAGGTAAGGGTGTTGGTGAAATTAGTGCCTGTGAAAGTGCAGTGGAGGTGGCGACTGATCGAATCTGTCATACCCCTAGGTCTAGACCTCTACCAAGCTCCCAGGACCAAGGGAGAAGGTACGTCGAAAGCCGAAAGGGGGTGAGAGGTGCTTATCCTCGGTCAGTCGTCGCCTCAGACAGTCCTGTTGCGATCTCCCAGGCTGCTCTTGACCACCGTAGGAAAGGCGTGTCGGATACGTTTGTGTCTTCGCCTGATCGTTCTCCCAGACGTAATTGGCGTTACGAATCAAGACCAATGAAGAGAGGGTGGAACCGGGACGTGCAGTCTCGTTCTCCCTCTCCCGGTTCGAGTAGCAGAGACCCTGATCCTTCGGAAGACGATTTCGATGTTCCTGTTAAAAGGGCGAAACAGAGAGTCCTTAGCCCAGTTAATCCTGCTAGACTCCCTGCTTCTTCTGCCAGCGCTCCCAGTCAAGCCGTACGACAACTGCCGTCTTCGGCACCGCGAGAGCCAGCGGAGGTTGCTAAAGCTTTCATGGTTGTTATGCAGGAACAACTTTCATCGTTAGTTAAAGCTTTCAGCCACCCTTCTCAGTCCGTCAGACGTAAGGACGTCTCTTTGCCTGTTAAGAGATCTTCTAAGAGAGATTTTAGTATCTCTCCCAAGAAACCTCTGCGCACTTCGTCGGCTGTACGACAACGTGCACCCTCTTCATCGGCACGCTGCCAGGAATTTCCTTCCCCCCCTCCCTCCGCCAGGACGATACTGCCTCTCGTTCTCGGCGCCGTGACGATTCCGTTTCCCTTTCGAAACACCTGGACGTTACTGCCTCGTTTCTTAGGAAACAGGATGAATGCAGTCTGCATTTTCAAGGCGACGGCAGCCTGCTTCTTCAGGACGCTTCCGTTTCTCGTCATCGTGACGATACTGCCTCTCGTCATTGTGACGATACCGCTGCTCGTCATCGTGACGATACCGCCTCTCGCCGACTGGATGTTAGCGGCGCTCGGCGCCAGGATTCAAACAGCTCTCGCTGCCAGACTGCTGGCAGCCCAACTCTTCGGGATGTTATCCTTGAGCAGGACCTCGAAGATATTTCGGAAGAGGAAGAAAAACCTGCCGACTCTTCTAGCGATTACAAGGTTCTTTCTCGCTCTCTTTTGGAACTTTATGGGGAGGAATTTCAACCTTCGGCCCCTCGTTCTCCTCAGTCTCAATTTACCAGGAAGAAAGCTACTAAGCCTTCGGCCTTCATCAAAATGAAACTTTCAATTTCGGCCAGGAAAGCTCGCGCTAAAGTGGATGATTGGATGGAGGAACGGAGACAAGCTGTCAAGACCACCTTTTCTTTTCCACCGTCCCGGCTCGCTTCCAAGGCCGGTATGTGGTATGAGACAGGGGAACCTTTGGGGTTAGGAGTGCCTTCCTCCTCCCAAGGTGACTTCTCGGCTCTTGTGGACTCGGCAAGAAGGCATGCTTTAAACTCTGCCAAGGTGGTGTGGTCCATGTCGGAGCTTGATCACCTCGTCAAGGAAATTTTCAGGGTTTTCGAGGTTTTCAGCTTCCTGGACTGGTCTCTCGGGACTCTGGCCAGGAAGTCTGAACTCCTGGAGGACAAGAAGGACCTGAATAGTATCATGTCCTGCATGGACAAAGCTCTAAGGGATGGAGCTAATGAATTGGCTTCCGTTTTCTCAGCAGGGGTCTTAAAGAAGAGGGCCCTTTTGTGCTCCTTCACCTCTAGATCTGTGACTGTTGCCCAGAAGTCGGAGCTGCTTTACACCCCTTTTTCACGTCATCTTTTTCCTGAAGCTCTGGTCAGAGATATCTCCCTTTCTCTGGCTCAGAAGGCTACTCAGGACCTTTTGTCTCGGTCGGCTAGAAAGACCTTACCTGTTGCTCTTGCTCCTCTGAAGAAGGAGGAGAAGAAGTTTCAACAGCCCTTTCGGGGCAGGATCTCCTCGAGAGCGGATTTTAGGGGGAGAAGACAAGAGTCAGGGCCAAGGACCAGCAGGGGTGCGTTTAGGCCTCGGTCCAAAAAATGAGATGGAAGTCCTCCAGACACCAGTAGGGGCAAGACTGTCTCGTTTTTGGCAGTCTTGGGAAAGGAGAGGGGCGGACACCTGGTCCCTCTCAGTCGTCAAGGAAGGTTACAAGATCCCCTTTTTAAAGAAACCACCTCTCTCAAACTCTCCCCTGGCCTTAGTGGCTCAGTACACCGACGCGGGGAAACGAGAGGCTCTTCTGGAGCTAGTCGACCAGATGTTGGTCAAGGGAGCAATAGAGCCAGTTCAAGACCTCGCCTCACCAGGCTTTTACAATCGCCTTTTACAATCGCTCCCCAAGTCTTCACCAGACTTATGGCGAATGTGGCAGGCTGGTTACACCAGGAGGGGATAAGGGTCTCCTTCTATCTAGACGACTGGCTGATCTGGTCACAGTCGAAAGAGAAATGTCTGGAGGACCTAATGAAAACTTATACGATCACTCAGGACCTGGGACTCATCGTCAACTGGGGGAAGTCTCAGACAGAGCCGAATCAGACTATTCTCTATTTGGGGATAGTTCTGAATTCAGTTCTTTTTCAGGCTTCTCCCTCCCAGGAGAGGCAGACCAGGTGCCTGGACAAAGTCAAAGACTTTTTGAGGAAGCAGGAATGCTCAGCGAAGGAGTGGATGAGTCTGCTGGGAACTCTATCCTCCCTGGAGCAGTTTGTCCCTTTGGGGAGACTGCACCTAAGGCCTCTGCAACACTTCCTCGCAAAGGTTTGGAGCAGAAAGATCCAGGAGGACACTTTTTCTTTTCCCATCCCGACAGAGATCAAGGATCTTTTAATGTGGTGGCTGGACCCAGCTCTGTTGGGAAAAGGGATCTCCTTGTTCAAGAAGAACCCCGACCTAGTGTTATTCTCAGGCGCGTCCGAGTCAGGCTGGGGAGCAACACTAGGGAACAAAGAGGTCTCAGGTATTTGGGAAGGGAGTCAGGTCAGTTGGCATATCAACAGGAAGGAGTTGATGGCCATTTTGTTAGGGCTCAAGGCCTTCAAAACCTCGGTCTCGGGAAAGACTGTGGAGATCAATTCCGACAACACCACAGCTCTCGCGTACATAAGGAAGCAAGGGGGAACTCACTCCCTCTCTCTGTTCTCAACTGCGAGAGAGCTTCTCCTCTGGGCGAACGAGAACGAGACCCAGCTGTTGACAAGGTTTGTTCAAGGGCAGAGAAACATCAGGGCAGACATGGTCAGCAGGAGGGGACAGGTCCTTCCTACAGAGTGGACTCTTAATCCACATGTCTGTCGGAGCCTCTGGAAGTTGTGGGGCAGACCAGTAATAGACCTTTTCGCCTCCGGTCTAAACAAGAGGATCCCGAACTACTGCTCCCTAGTACCGGACGAGGAAGCTGTTGCAGTGGACGCCTTCTTGATGGATTAGACGGGGCTGGACATGTATGCCTTTCCCCCGTTCAAGATCATCAATCTGGTTGTCAGGAAGTTCGCTCTCCTCGATTCGGGACGAATGACCCTAGTGGCTCCATTCTGGCCTGCGAGGGAATGGTTCACCGAAGTGGTAGGGTTACTGATGGACTTTCCAAAAAGACTCCCGGCAAGTCCAGATCTTCTCAGACAACCCCACTTCGAGAGATTTCACCAAAACCCCCTCGCTCTCAATCTGACTGCCTTCAGACTGTCGAGAAGCTCGTTAGATCTCGAGGCTTTTCGGCACAAGCGGCGAAAGCTATTGCCAGGGCAAGGAGGATCTCTTCACAAAGAGTCTACCAGTCAAAGTGGGAGACCTTTAGAGCTTGGTGCAGGAGGCGCAAGGTTTCCTCGTCCTCTACCTCTCTGAGCCAGATTGCAGACTTTCTTTTGTACCTCAGGCAGGATGCTAAGCTGGCTGTATCTACCATTAAAGGATACAGGAGTATGCTCTCAACCGTCTTTAGGCATAGAGGCTTAGAGTTATCTCAGAATAAGGACTTGCAGGACCTCATTAGGTCTTTTGAGACAACGAAGCAGGTGCACTTAAGGCCCCCTTCTTGGAACCTGGATGTGGTGCTTAAGTTTTTGTGCTCCAGGAAGTTTGAGCCTATCTCGCAAGCTTCTCTGTGAGATGTGACTAAGAAAACCCTCTTCCTTTTGTCTCTAGCGACTGCCAGGAGGATCAGCGAGGTCCAGGCAATCGAGAAGCGTGTAGGCTTCACCCTAAATTGAGCAGTTTGTTCCTTGAGGTTCGACTTTCTCGCCAAGAATGAAAACCCTTCGAAACCCTGGCCTAGGACTTTTGAAGTCCCTAACCTCACGGATCTAGTAGGTCAGGAACAGGAAAGCCTCCTCTGCCCGGTTAGGGCTCTCAAGGCGTATTTGGCTCACACTAAGAGCGTGAGGGGTGCTTCCAACTCCTTATGGTGTTCAGTGAAGGATCCTCAAAAACCCCTGTCAAAGAACGCTTTGTCCTTTTTCCTGAGGGAAACTATTAGGGAAGCCCACCTCTTTTGTGAGGAAGAAAACTTCGCCCTGTTAAAAGTACGGGCTCACGAAGTAAGGGCCATTGCTGCTTCGCTGGCATACCGGAAAAATATGTCAGTTAAGCAGATCATGGACGCAACGTTCTGGAGGAGCAACTCTGTCTTCGCTTCTCATTACCTCAGAGAGGTAAGAGTGGACTATGATAAGTGTTATACCTTGGGCCCATACGTAGCTGCGGCTTCTGTATTAGGCAAAGGAGTTACTACCCCCACTCAACCTTAGTTTATGTACTTGTATATGGGTTTGTGTTTTTTTATGGTTGTCTGAGGTCCTC
The DNA here is from genome assembly GCF_036898095.1 of Palaemon carinicauda. Lineage (NCBI taxonomy): Eukaryota > Metazoa > Arthropoda > Malacostraca > Decapoda > Palaemonidae > Palaemon > Palaemon carinicauda. The sequence goes on from NW_027171143.1 coordinate 6,143, forward strand.
GTCCTGTGATACGGTTCCCTCAGTCCAGATAGATAGTTTATATCTATTTCTGCAAGGTTAGATGGTTAGCTTTAGTAAGGTTGCAGGTTTTTTATATGGGAAGGTAGTTTTCTGAAGTCTAGTCAAGTGACAGACTCGATTGAGTTGTTTGCAGCGTAGCGGGTCTACTCCTGGCTGAACACTCCTAAGGGAAAGCGACTCTAGAGGCAGTTACCTTTGAAGTCAGCTACCTTAGCAGGTAAGGAATCAAGGTGCTTGTTCTCCTACAACTCTTTTGTTGTTTGCCCAACTATGTTTTTTTCTGTCTGTTTCCCTCCTCCAAATGTGTGAATCAGCTATATATATATAACTGCTAGGTAAGTTCTATTCATAAAAATGGAGTTTTTATGATAAAACAAAGTTTTATGATTACTTACCTGGCAGTTATATATATATTTTAAAGCCCACCCACCTCCCCTCAGGAGACAGGTCGGGCAAAGATAATCTGAGGAACAGAAAATGGGAATGATTCCAAGTACCACCCTGTAAGGGTTGTTAACCATCTAACCACACAACCACCACAAGGCGGTTGCCGCGATTTTCGATTTAATTCTGCCGCAGTCAGAGACTCAGCTATATATATATAACTGCCAGGTAAGTATTCATAAAACTTTGTTTTATCATAAAAACTCCATTTTTATTTGCCAGGACTTACCGGAGGTAGCCTTTTTATATCAGCGGCCATTTCCTCCTGTGTTTATAGAAAATAGACAACAACTAACCTAAACTTCTCCCACCTAGACTAACCTAACCTACAAGCCGTGTCCTAACCTACTTACTTATTGGGGGTGCTAATGCCCCCCTGCGACCCCCCCTTACACGGCCGTATTCATAGTCTGCCTTCATGATACATACAGGCGGCCGCTATCTTACTTACACCCCTACCGGGCTTACAGAAAACGTGCCTTTCCATCTTATTTTCTAGGGAGGTGTTGTAGCTTGGTTAATGATATTAATAAACGGATTTTGAGCGAAGCGAAAAATCTATTTTTGGGTGAGATAGCCATTTCGTCCCGATGGAAGGTTCCTTCAGTAGCTTCCTAAGGGTATATTTGACTACAGTGGATATTCCCAGAGAATTAAACTAAAGGTTATCACAGAATTCTAACTTCTGGTGCGAGTACCCTAAAGGTTTCCCTCTAGGATATCGTATATCAGCAGGGGACGCATGTATTAACACGTCACATAGCTATCTGCACCCCATGTAGAGTTAACGCTTCAATATGGAAAGGTGACTGAGTAACTGAGGAGCCGTTCCAAAGTTACTCTCATTCGTGGCTACTTTTGGTACTCGAGACGTAAACAAACGGGCGCCATTGTTAATGACGTCACGTCCGTCTTTATCCCTGAGCTCAGCTCCTACCAATCTCTGCGATACAGTATGTCAGGGAGGGGCCTGGAAGGGTTGAACTGGAACAGACGGGTGGGTCCATCAGGACGACATGGCTATCTCACCCAAAAATAGATTTTTCGCTTCGCTCAAAATCCGTTTTTTGGGCTCAAGCCATGTCGTCCTGATGGAAGTGTACCAGAGAATTAATGTATCGTGGATTTTTCCCCAATCCAAGTGCCTAGGTCTTCGAGCAATATTCCTATGGTCTGGTGACCGTAGAGACTGTGACAATCTTAGTAGATGTCCTTACCAGAGGTTCTACTATGTTCTGGCTTCCTGCTCCCCTGGCAGGGAAGTCCTGGTGGACAAGAGGAATATCTCGAAGTGATCGGTTAAAGAACTACTCACCTGGTGGAGAGATCATGCCGGTCTCGGAGACAGATCGAAGGTTAATATTCGTGTAGGAACATTATTAAGTCATTAGGTGAGTATATAATATAAAATACTTATATTATTCTCGTTATCAATAGAGGAAAAGGGGTAAATGAAACTATAACAATCATATTTTTCAATATTAATCTTACCCGATGATCATGTAGCTGTCAACTCCGTTGCCCGACAGAAATCTACGGTCGGGATACGCCAGCGATCGCTATACAGGTGGGGGTGTACTCACCAGCGCCATCTGTGGTCAGGTACTCCAGTACTTCTTGTCAACAAGACCTCAATTTTTCCTCTGTCGTGCCACCGGCGAGACCTGCATGGATGCGCTGTTGATTTTGGAGTCTTTTGTTCACGATTTGGTGAAGTATTTGCTCTGAAATTTGGCCTTCGCTGTACGGGAGGCTTTAGCCTTAGCTTAGCAAGCTTTTGGTATTAATTTGATTCATTGGTTGGCGATCTTTGCTTTGCTTTGGAATTCCCCCTTTGACTACTTCTAGAATTCAAGATGTCTGACACTTCCCAAGTTCCTAAATATAGGCGATGTAGTGTTAGGACTTGTAATAGGCGTCTTCCGAAGGCCTCTGTTGATCCTCACACCGTATGTTCCAATTGTAGGGGAAAATCCTGTCAATTGGAAGATCGATGTGGGGAATGTGCTGGGCTTTCGGAATTCGATTTTAATGAATTCCTCAGATATACTCGTGGGTTGGAGAAGGAGAGAGATAGGAGGAGTTCTTCTCGCTCCTTGGATGTTTCCTCTCCCCGTGCCCCTCAACCTTTTCCTTCCCCTGTGGTGGTGGCCCCCGAACCTGCTACGAGTGCTCAGCCTGCAATGGCTGATGTGTTGCGTGCCATTCAGGCTCTCGGTGATAAGGTGGAGTCGTTGGTTGGTGACCGCAATCAGCTCTTGGCGGATGTCAGAGAGCTGAAGGCGAGGAGTGCGGTGGGAGGTGTTGGTGCTGGTGCTGTGCATAGTGTCAGTGTCAGTGTTGCGCATGAGGATACATCTGTGCGTGCCAGTCGTCCTCCCAGTCCGGGACCTCTTGCAAGCTCCCAAGCCCAGGGGAGAAGCAATGTCGAAGGACCAAAGGGTTCGGCAGGCCTTGATCGGCGCACAGATGTATCCTCAGTGGTTGCGGACGTATCTGCTAAGGATCGTCCCTTCCACTCCCAGACGAATGAGCCCTTACATTCCTCGTCTGTGGAAGAGGTTTCCAGGAGGAAGCGGTGGACTGGGGTCTCACGGCCGCTCAAACGTAAGGTCCCTTCCGAGCTAGTCCAACGGCCCAGGTGTAGCCACTGGGTCAGTTCGGACTCGCCGCAGTCATCTGATGACTGCACACCTCCTAAGAGAGGTAGAGTGGTCCCTCAACAGGCCTCTGCTCCAACCACAGTAGACCCTAAGTGGTCCATGCTGCAGACTATGCAGTCTCAGCTTGCGGCTTTTATGCAGGAGTATCAGGCAGAGAAGGTTAACACCCCTCCTCCTGTTAGAGCTCCTCCACCGTTGCGCAGTCCTCACTGCCAGACGCATGTTCGTGCTGCACCTTCTGCTTACATGCGTGAGCTGCCGCATCGGGAGTTGCCGGGTTCCAGCACTATGCGGCATTCTCCTCAACCCATACAGCATGCTCCGCAGGCCTTACAGCATGCTCCGCATACCATGCAGCATGAGCCTCTTCCCATGCAGCATGAGCCTCATCCCATGCAGCATGAGCCTCATCCCATGCAGCATGAGCCGCATGCCATGCAGCATGAGCCGCATACCATGCAGCATGAGCCGCATCCCATGCAGCATGAGCCTCATACCATGCAGCATGAGCCTCATCCCATGCAGCATGAGCCGCATACCATGCAGCATGAGCCGCATGCCTTACAGCATGCTCTGCATACCACACCGCATGCTCCTCAGCCCACCGCAGACCCTCCCTCACGCCGGCCCTCTGCTTTTGTTGTTACCAGCTCACACTCCGTCCAGCAGAGGCATGATGATGGATCCGCAGGTACGCATGCACCCGTTCTGCAGGATTCAGCCGTTCAGCTTGCTGCTCTGCCTTTGCCTCTTACAACTCAACTGTCGGGTGAGGAGGTTTCTGAGGATGAAGCTGCTCATCTAGATGATCCTCATTCTGATGTTGAAGGACACAAGTCTTCGCCACCCTCCTTAGACTTCCGCAAAGTCCTTGCTTTGTTCAGAGAGTTGTACCCTGAACACTTTGTGTCTGCAACCTCTCGTTCTCCTCCCTCCGAGTTTGCTCTGGGCATGCAGTCTACTGCGCCTGCCTTTACCAAGCTTGTTCTCGCCAGATCATCAAGGAGAGCTTTGAGGGTTATGGGGGATTGGTTGCAGTCCAAGAAGCAACTGGGAAGGACCTCTTTTGTGTTTCCTCCTCCCAAGCTGGCTTCTAAGTCGGGCGTCTGGTATGCCACGGGAGAGGAACCTGGCTTGGGGGTTCCTGCCTCTGCCCAGGCCGACTTCTCAAGTCTGGTTGACTCTCCCCGCAGGTTGGCTATGAGACGTTCGAAGATCTGCTGGTCCTCTTCAGATCTTGATCACTTGTTAAAGGGAGTCTTTCGTGCCTTCGAGATATTCAACTTCCTCGATTGGTGTCTGGGAGCCTTAAGCAGGAAGACTGCCCCTTCTGACAAGGACTCAGCCATGCTGATCATGTCCAGCATGGACAAGGCAATACGAGATGGGTCTGGCGAGCTTGCGGCTTCTTATGTATCAGGGGTCCTCAAGAAAAGAGAACATCTGTGCTCCTTCTTATCTGCTGGTATCACCCCTTGCCAGAGGTCAGAGTTGCTGTTTGCTCCTCTTTCTAAGTGTCTGTTTCCGGAGGAGTTAATTAAGGGGATGGCTGCCTCTCTTCTCCAGAAGGATACGCATGACCTCATGGCTTCTTCTGCACGTAAGGCTAAGTCCTTACCTTCCGTGACCAAACCTTACCGCCCCCTAGCAGTTGATACACCTGCTTCCAGGTTCATCCCGCCCTTTCGTGGCAGAACCTCCAGCAGAGGAGGTACCCGTGCAGACAGTCACCGTGGCAAGTCCAAGAAGGGTTCCAAGTCCACAAGAGGAAAGTTTTGACTGCCTTCCTCTCCAGACAGCTGTAGGAGCCAGACTCAAGACCTTCTGGCAAGCTTGGGAGAGCAGAGGTGCAGACGCTCAGTCTGTGAAGTGGCTGAGGGAGGGATACAGAATTCCGTTCTGCCGCAATCCCCCTCTAGCTACATCTCCCATCAACCTCTCTCCCAACTACAAGGAGAAGGACAAGAGGCTAGCGTTGCAACAAGAGGTGTCGCTCTTGCTACAGAAGGAGGCAGTGGTCATAGTCCGGGACCATCAATCCCCGGGCTTTTACAACCGTCTCTTCCTGGTAGCCAAGAAGACAGGAGGTTGGAGACCGGTGCTGGACGTCAGTGCGCTCAATGCTTATGTCACCAAGCAGACGTTCACGATGGAGACGACGAAGTCGGTCCTAGCAGCGGTCAGGCAGGAGGACTGGATGGTCTCGTTAGACCTGAAAGACGCATACTTTCACGTCCCCATCCATCCAGACTCCCAACCTTTCCTGAGATTCGTCTATGGAAAGGTTGTGTACCAATTCCAAGCCCTGTGCTTTGGCCTAAGCACGGCACCTCTTGTGTTTACGCGACTGATGAGGAATATTGCGAAATTCCTTCACTTGGCAGACATCAGAGCCTCCCTCTATTTAGACGACTGGCTTTTAAGAGCTCCCACAAGTCGTCGCTGTCTGGAGAATCTCAGATGGACTATGGATCTGACCAAGGAACTGGGCCTCCTGGTCAATTTAGAGAAGTCCCAGCTCGTCCCATCCCAGACCATTGTTTACCTGGGTATGGAGATTCAGAGTCGAGCTTTTCGGGCTTTTCCGTCGGCCCCAAGGATCAACCAAGCCCTAGAGTGCATCCTGAGCATGCTGAGAAGGAACCGATGCTCAGTAAGGCAGTGGATGAGTCTAACAGGGACACTCTCATCGCTGGCCCTGTTCATCGAGTTAGGGAGACTCCACCTCCGCCCCCTTCAGTATCATCTGGCTGCTCACTGGATCAAGGACATGACGCTAGAGACGGTCTCAATTCCTGTTTCCGAAGAGATGAGGTCTACTCTAACGTGGTGGAAGAACAGCATTCTTCTCAAGGAAGGTCTTTCGTTAGCTGTTCAGACCCCCGACCACCGTCTCTTCTCGGACGCATCAGACTCGGGCTGGGGTGCGACATTGGACGGACAGGAATGCTCGGGAACATGGAATCAGGAGCAAAGGACACTTCACATCAATTGCAAGGAGTTGTTGGCGGTTCATCTGGCCTTAATGAACTTCAAGTCCCTCCAGCTAAACAAGGTGGTGGAGGTGAACTCCGACAACACCACAGCCTTGGCTTACATCTCCAAGCAGGGGGGGACTCATTCGAGGAAGTTGTTCGAGATCGCAAGGGACCTCCTCATTTGGTCAAAAGATCGAAGGCTCACGCTGGTAACGAGGTTCATTCAGGGCGATATGAATGTCATGGCAGATCGCCTCAGCCGGAAGGGTCAGGTCATCCCCACAGAGTGGACCCTTCACAAGGATGTTTGCAGCAGACTTTGGTCCCTGTGGGGTCAACCAACCATAGATCTGTTCGCTACCTCGATGACCAAGAGGCTCCCATTGTATTGTTCTCCGATTCCAGACCCGGCAGCAGTTCACGTGGATGCCTTTCTGCTGGATTGGTCCCATCTCGACCTGTATGCATTCCCGCCGTTCAAGATTGTCAACAGGGTACTTCAGAAATTCGCCTCTCACAAAGGGACACGGCTGACGTTGGTTGCTCCCCTCTGGCCCGCGAGAGAATGGTTCACAGAGGTACTGCAATGGCTGGTCGATGTTCCCAGGACTCTCCCTCTAAGAGTGGACCTTCTGCGTCAACCTCACGTAAAGAAGGTACACCCAAGCCTCCACGCTCTTCGTCTGACTGCCTTCAGACTATCGAAAGACTCTCAAGAGCTAGAGGCTTTTCGAAGGAGGCAGCCAGAGCGATTGCTAGAGCTAGGAGGACATCCACTCGCAGAGTCTATCAATCTAAATGGGAAGTCTTCCGAAGCTGGTGCAAGGCCAATGCAGTTTCCTCAACCAGTACCACTGTAACCCAGATTGCTGACTTCCTGTTACATCTAAGGAACGTTAGATCCCTATCAGCTCCTACGATCAAGGGTTACAGAAGTATGTTGGCAGCGGTCTTCCGCCACAGAGGCTTGGATCTTTCCTCCAACAAAGATCTGCAGGACATCCTTAGGTCTTTTGAGACCTCTAAGGAACGTCGGTTGTCCACTCCAGGCTGGAACCTAGACGTGGTCCTAAGGTTCCTGATGTCATCTAGATTTGAACCGCTCCAATCAGCCTCTTTCAAGGACCTCACATTAAAAACTCTTTTCCTCGTATGCCTAGCAACAGCTAAGAGAGTAAGTGAGATCCATGCCTTCAGCAGGAACATAGGTTTCACTTCGGAAACGGCTACATGTTCCTTGCAGCTCGGTTTTTGGCTAAAAACGAGCTTCCTTCACGTCCTTGGCCTAAATCGTTCGAGATCCCTAGCCTATCCAACTTGGTGGGTAACGAGCTGGAGAGAGTACTTTGCCCAGTCAGAGCTCTTAGGTACTATCTGAAAAGGTCAAAACCCTTACGAGGACAATCAGAAGCCTTATGGTGTGCTGTTAAGAAGCCTTCGCTACCAATGTCTAAGAACGCAGTTTCTTACTACATCAGGCTTCTGATTAGAGAAGCTCATTCTCATATGAAGGAAGAAGACCTTGCTTTACTGAAGGTAAGGACACATGAAGTGAGAGCTGTGGCTACTTCAGTGGCCTTCAAACAGAACCGTTCTCTGCAGAGTGTTATGGATGCAACCTATTGGAGAAGCAAGTCAGTGTTTGCATTATTCTATCTCAAAGATGTCCAGTCTCTTTACGAGAACTGCTACACCCTGGGACCATTCGTAGCAGCGAGTGCAGTAGTAGGTGAGGGCTCAGCCACTACATTTCCATAATCCCATAACCTTTTTAACCTTTCTCTTGATTGCTTTTATTGTTGTTTTTGGGTTGTACGGTCGGCTAAGAAGCCTTCCGCATCCTGGTTGATTTGGCGGGTGGTCAATTCTTTCTTGAGAAGCGCCTAGGTTAGAGGTTGTGATGAGGTCCTTTAGTATGGGTTGCAGCCCTTTATACTTCAGCACCTAAGAGTCGTTCAGCATCCTAAGAGGACCGCTACGCTCAGTAAGGAAGACGTACTTATTAAAGGCAGAGTAATGGTTCAAGTCGACTTCCTTACCAGGTACTTATTTATTTTTTATTGTTATTTTGAATAACTAATAAAAATGAAATACGGGATACTTAGCTTCTTTGTTAACATGTATACTGGTCTCCACCCACCACCCTGGGTGTGAATCAGCTACATGATCATCGGGTAAGATTAATATTGAAAAATGTTATTTTCATTAGTAAAATAAATTTTTGAATATACTTACCCGATGATCATGATTTAAATGACCCGCCCTTCCTCCCCATAGAGAACCAGTGGACCGAGGAGAAAATTGAGGTCTTGTTGACAAGAAGTACTGGAGTACCTGACCACAGATGGCGCTGGTGAGTACACCCCCACCTGTATAGCGATCGCTGGCGTATCCCGACCGTAGATTTCTGTCGGGCAACGGAGTTGACAGCTACATGATCATCGGGTAAGTATATTCAAAAATTTATTTTACTAATGAAAATAACATATTTCTTAATAAAGAATAGGAGCGAAAGGAGACGCACATGGTAAATAAATTAGACATTTTATTTCTAAGATTGCAAGTAATTATAGAAATTAATTACAATAATGATTATAGAATTTATTTACAATAATAATGAATAATGTACATAGAAATATAGAAAGACGATGATCTTGAGTCTGAAAAGGAAATTTGCTTTTTAGAAACAAGTTCCCGGGGGAACGCCAGTCTTTTAGAGTTCAAATAACACTCCATGCTCGAGAGCATGTGGCACACGTGCAAAATTTCTATGACATTTCACCTTGATAAAGAACAGTCTATTAGAAACACTAAGTGTCCATTGAATCACTATGTATCACGTTAGGGTCAACACAGGCACCCATAGAGTTAGAGTCTCAAAATAACTCACTGTTCTATGCAGATTTAAGCAGCAGGTTTCATTACACTACCTGCAGCTACCACAAAACGTTTCACTTCGTGCACCTGTTTCACATAGTGCTTGAAGAACACACGCGATGATTTCCAGCCCGTAAAGCTCTTGAGGCTTTCGAAATCCACTCCTTGAAAGAAGTTCAGGGAAGAGGCGAATTTCCTAGGATCATGACCTGCGGGTGTACTGTCAGGATCCGCTCTGCGAATGAAGTAGGTGATTTTCGCTCTTAGTTGTTTCAGTGACAGGTCACTACCCGAGGTTTCTCCTTTGAAGCGTTGTCCTCCACCGAAGTCTGAAGTTCTTCGAAGATAGACCTTAAGACTCTCCACTGGGCATAGAGAGACATCTTCCTTCAGGGGGCAGATTCTCCAGGGGCCCCATCTCTTGGTGGGTAGCTCATTCTTTGCGAGAAACGTTGGGTCGGGGAAAAGGGTAAGTTCTCCCGTGTCGGAGAATTGTATATGGCCCTCTTCTCTTGATAATGCCACTATTTCACTGACTCGGGCTCCCAAGGTGAGAGCAAAAAGGAAAATAACTTTTTGAGTCAGGTCTTTCAGAGGGCAAGAATCGTTGTCCAGGCTAGAAGCAAAATGGAGCACCTTGTCCAGGGACCAGGAGATAGGTTTTGGTGGAGGTGCTGAGCGTAGTCTAGCGCATGCCTTTGGCAGTTTATTGAAGATTTCGCTGGACAAATCAATCTGGAAGGCGTATAGGAGTGGTCTAGTCAAGGCCGATTTATAAGTGGAAATCGTGTTGGCCGCTAAGCCTTGTCCATGAAGGTGAATGGAGAAGGACATGCAAAAATCAATGGTGATTTCCGTAGGATTTTTTGCCTTGACGAAGGAAACCCACTTTCTCCAGGAAGATTCGTATTGCCTTCTGGTAGACTCTGTTTTGTACTCCTCGAGGAAGTCTAAACTTTTCTTCGAGATCCCAAATCTTTTCTTCACGGCTAGGGAGAGAAAATCATGAGATGAAGGTCCTTGACTTTTAGTGATGAAGCGAAGACAGTCGACTTCTGTACCTGTTGGGAGAGAACTGGGCCCGGCAGGGGGATCAGCTTGTAAATATATATATAAACATTCTTAATGTTTATGTATATATATGTGTATAGAAATGTAGTGAGTTTTCTTTTCAGTGTTTGTGCTGTGTGTGTGATATACGACGTCACTTGTGTAGCAAGGCCAGCACAGTTCCACTTCGTGGGGAACGGCCTCTCCCCTGGTCCATCGGTCTTCCCGTTGGCATATATCCGTGAACTCGGCCGCCGCAGGGGAATCGTCATCACCTGGACCCTCCTCATTCATCTATTATCTTCGCTTTTCCTCTTTTCCTACGGGAAACTTGGATTCTGAGCAAAGGGAATGTGGCCTTTTAAGATTGACTACGGTCTCTCTCTACTCGAGGTCGTTCACTTTTACTACAACTACGTACTACAGGTATTACGGAAGATCCTTTCCCGTTGCGGGTTAGGTTGCTATTCCGTTTGTTTGTCTCAATTATTTTTAGTGAAATCTAATTGTATTTTAACTTTTCAGCTTTCTCCTTGGGGAACACTTCCTTTCGTGGGGTCAGTGGTTCTCACTATTAGTGAATATTCGTAGATGATTTAGATAATTATAATTTTGTTATAAGTCTGTTTTTATTACAGTTACTCCGCTCCCCCCCCCATCTCCCATGGATGTCATCTGGGGAAGGAGGGTGCATACTTGATTCTTATTTTATGTTATTCCCTCGGGGTTCCTCTTCGGAGTTCCTCCCTGGGAATTTCTGTTAAAATAATTATTTAATTTTATTTTCCCAGTTAACTATGCAGTTTTTCTTCGTTCGACTAAAGAGTGCCAACGAAGCAGAGCTGTCCTGTTCATTCCTGGGGAATCTGCTGTCGTTGCCGTCCCTCAGAGGACGTCATCATGGGCGTTATCCCTTCTCTTAGAAGTACTCCCATGACAACATGCCAGCACTTCAGATCATCTTAGAACGCTAAAGGAGGTTCGCCTCCAGGGGTTGGACAGCTTCCCTTCCGAGGGAGGTTTCCTCCCCAGGTGTGAGGTTTTCTCCCTTCAAAGGGAGAACTTCCCATACCTTAATAAATTCATCGCCTTCGACTACGGTGGCTGCCCTTCGGCCAGACTTTTCTCCCCCCTTGCTGAGTTTCTCTTCCTTTAGGGGTGGGCACAGTCTTGGCAAGTCTCTTCTACGAAGTGTTCACCTCTCTCGTTCGCTAGAGAGGCCACTCATAGAGACTCCTCTTTGGAGGATTGCTACTGCTAAGGTCAGCTTGCTGATCCACCGGCCCTAAGGGGCGTCACCACGAGTGTCTTTAGGTCTCTTCTACGAAGTGTCACCTCTCTCGTTCATGAGAGAGGCCACTCATAGAGACTCCTCTTCAGAAGATCGCTACTGATAAGGTCAGCTTGCTGATCCTACGACCCTAAGGAGCGTCATCACGAGTGTCTTCAAGTCTTTTCTACGAAGTAGTCACCTCTCTCGTTCGCGGGAGAGGCCTCTCATAGAGACTCTTCCTCGGATGATCAAGCAGACCTTCCAGTTACCTCAACCTTGTGCTGCAACGGGATCCTTTGGACTTCGGTCCTGGACTCTAACACAGACCTTTTACGGTCCCATCGGTGAATGCTGGCCCTTCCAAAGGGCCCACCCCAGTTCCTGATCGTCCTGCCAGCTGACCTACCGATCCACCAACGAAGGACTTCGGTCCTGGACTTGCTTACGGTCCTCATCGGGGGATGCTCGCCCTTTTTTAAAGGGCACATCCCAGTTCCTGATCGTCCCGCCAGCTGACCCTTTAACCTACTAGTGTGTGAAGCGAGCGCTCTCGCCAATCTTCTTACGCGTGCGAGCGCCGACGATCTTCTTACGTGTGCAAGCGCCGACGAACTTCTTACGCACGCAAGCGCGGACGATCTTCCGCGCGCGGGAAACAATCGGTAACCGAGCGCGCTCGCCGATCTTCTTACGCGCTCAAGCGCCGACGATCTTCATCCGAGCGAAAGCGCCGACAATTTTCATACACGCGCAAGCGCCGACGATCTCCCGTGCGCGCACCAACAATCTCTTACGTGCGCGCTTGCCAACATTCTGGTACGCGAGAACGCGCCGACGATCTTCCGTTCGCGGGTGCCAATGGGCTACCGCGCCCGCGTCGATGATTTTCCACACGCGCTCGCACCAACAAGCGCACTAGCACCAACAAGCGCGCAATAGTCTACCGTGCAAGCGCGCCGACGACCTTACGTGCGGGCGCGCTCCGACGGCTTTCGCGTGTGCGCGCTCCAATAATATTGAGTGCAAGCACACAGCCTTCTGTGCGCTCCGACGGTCTTCAACGTGCGGGTGCCGATGGTCTTCCGCACGCACGTGCCAATAATCTCCACGTATTACTCTCATGCATGCGCCAATGCTCCCACTCTTGCGCAACCAATCATATGCTTCGGTGCATTCTAGATAGAATGCACAAACTACACACTGCCTTACGGCACACCAGCAACCCCTCACTTTTCTGCACAGTTACGGTCCCCGGATTCATACGCCAGCTCTTGCCAAAGAGTCAAGCCTCGCAAATCCAATGCACCAGCTCTTGTCTAAGAACCATCGCTTGCCTGCTCTCCAGGCAGATATTAAGCACCAGCACCATCCTATGTGCCATCGCTCCAGATTCACCTACACGCGCAATTATCAGTAAAAAGGAGTAAAACTTTTTGGACAGGTCACCATTGCCCCATTCCTCCCCGCAAGCACATAAACATTGCCACCGGGAAAAGAGGAATAAGGCTCTGCAGAGGATTCAAGATCCCGAAAATTCCATCCTACAAGGGAATCGAATCGGGGAATCCTTGGTCCGTGTCTCTGCTAGTTTCTTTTTTCCTTGACACACCAGCAGCAGCAAACAGGAAAGCATCAACAGACTGATCTCTAGATCACTTTTTACTGATGGCTACTTCACAGTTTACTGATCGCTAGGTCGCCGATCACCAGATCGCCAATTGCTAGCTCAATGCTGATTTGTGACCTCTAGTCCCCCCAATGACTAACGATCTCCAATTGCTAGCATTTCCAATCATTGATTGCTAGTCAATAACCAGTCATCAGCTTGCTGATCACTAGATCACCGATGGGCAGCTCATCCTTCTTCGATCATTGAACTCAGCTCGCTGATCTCTGACCAAACAGGGGGGATCATAATCAGCGGGCTGTTCTCGAATTCACCATTGGTGCACAGACCACCGATTCATGGTCATCTGTTATTTGCCAGCAGTTCGTGACTTGAACTTACTAGTCAACCGCATCCTGTAGTTCCTAGATCAGAAGTTATAAACTTCTCGTTACTGGCCATTTGCCATCATGCTAAAGTTATCGGTAAACGTTCGACAACCCTCATCAACTTGCGAGCACTCTCCAACTGCACAGCCCAACGGTTAATCAGTGATTAACATTTTCCAGATTAATTCTATTCTAAGGAATAGCATCAATCCCATCAGGGCGCGTGGTAAGGCTAAGCGTGGCCTTCCTTCTAAAGAATTCTCTCAGAGAAGAATCCTTACACTGGATATCGCTCCTGTTCCTTTACGACACGAGCCAAGACTTCAGCGTCGACAATCTTCCATACAAAAGGATCATCAAGGAGCTGTCCCCTTGGGTCGATGCCCACTCCATGTTGGAGTTCGATTGAGGGTTAAGACCTCAGGTCTTCTTATGCACACTGGACCTTAAGGACACTTACTCCCAGGTCCAAACCATCCATCTAGGAAGGTTGGGAAATTCAGTCTAGACAAACAAGAAACACCAGTTCAAGGCACTGTGCTTCGGTCTTTCCATTACACCCATCCTGGTCTCACAGGATCGGCTTCCGTCTCCGCTCTCTCGGGACGACTGACTGACCTTAGCAGACTCAGTTGCAACCTTGCATTAACACTGGAATTTCTGAAGTCTTTTTACCAAGATCCAGTGATCAGGGTAAACTTACGGAATCTTCCCTACTTCCCTCCCAGGAGACTGGTGTATCTGGGAATGATTCTAAACACCAATCTCCACCAAAACCTTCTCGAAACGAGAACGACTTCCATTCCAGGAGACTGGAAGCGGAAAAAGAAGAAAGGAAGGACCATAGTGCTGCACCACATGACCTCAGCCCTCTGGTCAGAGCCCGAAGTTACCTTCACTTAGATCTCTTAAAAGATGAAGGCCAACTTTCCGCTCCTTCAACAGCCTCATCGCTTCCTAACAGACCACTCAGTGATGTGAAGGACGACACACCGCACACCACATAGAGACTCACATCGACAAGCAAATAGGATCTGGCTTGTAGAATCTTCCCATCTAATAGTATAAACACTAAGATGGGCCAAAGCCCGTTCGGTACCACTTTCAGCCCGCTTCATTCCAGACTGGAAGAACAGGCTCGCCGACAATCTGTGCACAGCATCTCAGATAGGTATACCGAATGGACTTTGGATCGCCATGTAGCTGACAAAGTCCCGACTTTACGAGGTCCTACAACTAGGGGGTCTGTTCTTAATGGCCCTGAACCTCAGGCTACCGCTGCTCACCAGCCCTAGACCCCAAGGCTCTCTGGCAACAACGGTGGGTACAACAGTGACGTTTACGTCTCATCCCTGTTTTATCTAAAGAAGGGCACTCAACAAGGCTAGAACATCGGTCAACCTATCAAGGATGCTCCTAGCTCCACTATGGCATTATGCAGAAAGGTCTCCAAACCTTTTGCAGCTCCTGATAGAGCCTCCAGGAGAACCCTCTCCGCATATCAGACAACCCACTTCGACCCCTACTACAAGCTATAGCTTTGCTATTAGTGTACGCCTGAAGACTACCGAATACCTCTTTGAGAAGAGGATGTATAGATACTGGAGGAGTTCCTCAGCATCAGTCTTCCAGGCAGTATCACGTCTTGTGGGGTGGGCGTCATATTAAAGTGTCTCTTCTCTCGATATTTCAATTCCAGCAATAGCGGAATCATCAGGTATATGCAAGAGAAAAAGATCCCCTATTCAGTTTCGATAGGTAAAGATGATCACTCAACCTTGATTCTTCACCTTCATACGGAAAGAAAAGGACACCCTTTCATTGATAGACTTTTCCTAACTCATATGGACTTACTACTTGCCTTTCCCCAGTCGGAATTGAGACCTTCCTCTCAGAACATGGTTCAATCTCCGATCCCTAAAGGGACCTCCTTGTGTTCCACTTCACCAGGCAACAAATTTCCTCCTGATTTAAGAACACAATGTTCCTTCACACTCGGACAGCAACCATACGAGTTGAGGAACTTCATGGTCTCTCTTTCGTCATCGCCCATTAATGAGAAGGGCGAAAGGCAAGCGTCAGTTTCGTCCCTGAGTATGTCACCAGACACGGTCTCCAGATGTGACGGATCCTACACAAGTCTCAACTAGGTAACGGTCGATCCAGATCATCCGTTACTGTACCTCAGGGTGAGGTATGAGACCTTTCCTAAAGAAAACTGCAACAGCCTGCCCGGGCCCCTCCTTTTGTTAACACTGAGAGAGACTAGAGGAGGATTGCCAAAACATCATCTCGGCATGACGACTCAGTGTCAGGGGCATAACTATGCCCCTGGTCCTTCTTAGCAGGTTACTCTGTGACGCAGGTTTTTACAAGAAAGGATGTGAATGCTCCAGGTGACTTTCACAACCTTTCTCTTGCAAGACGTAACCCACAGGAACTCAATACGATCTCTATCGGTCCAGTGGTGGCTGCACAACAGCTGGTTATATACCTCAAGCTCCTTATTGGACAAGTAGCAGAAGGTTGAGGGCACTGTTACCCGGTTTTAGTCTGCATGAATGAAAAGATTTGACTGCCTCTTATTCTTTTCTTCATCCTACCCTCTCGTGGGGAAAGCAGCATCCTGGGTTCTCTGCATAGCTGACCTCAAACCACTGCAGGTAAGCCATGCTTCCTTGTGTTCCTAGTATTAACCCTTTTACCCCCAGGCTCTTTGGAAATTTCCAACCCTTAACCCCCAAAGGGTTATTTTTTCCCCAGCACATTTTGCAGCATATTTTCTTTAAATTGCTCTAACAGCCTTAATTTTTGTCATAGAGAGGTCAGGTTGGTCTCATTCTCTTGGAAAATGCCTGAATTTTTTCAAAAAATTATCAAAAATATGAAAAAAAAACATTTTTATAGCATTGTTTTGCATGGACGTACCGATACGTCCATGGGGGTAAAGGGATGGCTTTTGTGAAACGTATCAGTACGTCCTTTGGGGGTAAAAGGGTTAAGACTAATACTGTTACGTCCCCATACCCTGACGAGGTGGCATTGGGAAAGTCCTAGGCTACAAGTTCCCATCTAAAGAACTTCAGGACAACTTCCTAGGACTTGTCACACTTCTTCATACCTTCACACACAGCTTGTGAAGGCCGCAGTCCTTGCGTAGCAAGGTTCTAGCGAGGTGCAGGGACTCCTTATTTCTTGGGTGCTTACACACTCAAATAATGAGCCCCCGGGCAAAGCCAAAAAGCCAGACTGGCAGGGACATCCACCCTTCCTAATGGGTGAGTCACCCCTATTAAATAGCGTGGTTTGTATTCCAGTTATGGAACAAATGACAAATTCGTAGATAATTTGTATTTTTCCTAACTATACAAACCTTAGCTATTTAATCAAACTTGCCCGCCAGTCCTATCCCCCTTGAAGTCCTACCTCCAAGCAAAGTGAGCTCAAGCACAGGTGTGTGTGAGGGGGGGAGGGGTAGCAAGCTACCCTCCCCTACCCCTTGCTAACTAGCGGTGTGGGTAGTAAACCCTCGTTAAATTTTTATGGCTCATCATTTCAGCTACGCCGAAAGTAATACCCCATTAAATAGCTAAGGTTTGTATAGTTAGGAAGAATACAATTTATCTATGAATTTGTCATTTTAGTGCTGCCTTTGACCATGTTAATCATGAGGCCCTTGTTTTAAAAATCACAGTTGGGACTGGGTGGGTCATTTCTTAGCATTATTATTGATTTTTTAATAATAGATCTCAAAGAGGAGTTGCTGATGGGCATCATAGTGAGTATAGGAATGTGATATCCGGTGTTCCACAGGGTAGTGTTCTTGGCTCATTACTTTTCATACTATATACACATGACATGTGGTTTGGCCTTGAAAACAAGCTTGTTGCATATGCAGATGATGCTACTCTCTTTGCATCAATTCCATCCCCTGAATGTAGATCTGGGGTTGGTGAATCCCTTAATAGAGATTCAGCTAAAACTAGTGCATGGTGCAAATTATGGGGTATGAAGTTGAATCCTAACAAAACTCAAAGTATGATTGTAAGTAGGTCAAGGACGGTGGCTCCTCAACATCCGGATCTCAGTATTGATAATGTTTCTTTAAATTTTTATGACTCTTTTAAAATTTTAGGTGTGATTCTCGACAGCAAATTTACTTTTGAGAAACATTGTTTGTCTTCTTCAATTGCACAAAAAATTGGCTTATTGAGAAAGTCTTATTAGATTTTTGGTGATCAATCTATTCTGAAGAAGTGTTTTAATTCTTTCATTTTACCTTGTTTTGATTATTGTTCTCCTGTCTGGTGTTCAGCTGCTGATTCTCATCTTAATTTTTTGGACAGAAACTTACGGTCTATTAAATTTCTTATTCCTGATCTAGATATTAATCTTTGGCAACGGTGTTCAATTAGTTCATTATGCATGTTGCATAAGATTTTTCATAACTCTGACCATCCTTTACATTCAGATCTCCCAGGACAATTCTATCCTGTTCGTAATACTAGGGAGGCAGTTAATTCTAATAGCCAGGCCTTCTCCATCATGAGGCTCAATACGACACAGTATTCTAGAAGTTTTATTCCAGCTGTTACCAAGTTGTGGAATGATCTTGCTAATCGGGTAGTTGAATCAGTAGAACTTCAAAAGTTCAAAGTTGGAGCAAATGTTTTTATGTTGACCAGGCTGACATGAGTCCTTTTATAGTTTATATATGACATGTCTGTTTTTGACGTTGTTAATAGTTTATATAGGACATATCTGTTTTGACGCTGTTACTGTTTTTAGAATGATATATTGTTAATTTATTCTCATTTATTTATTTCCTTATTTCCTTTCCTCACTGGACTATTTTTCCCTGTTTGAGCCCTTGGGCTTATAGCATCTTGCTTTTCCAACCAGGGTTGTAGCTTGGCTAGTAATAATAATAATAATAATAATAATAATAATAATAATGGGGAGAGTAACATTCAGCTTCGTTCCTGAATTTATTGCTAAGACTCAGAACCCGGGAGTAGCGGATCCATGATTCAACTCCATCCGGATTTCTAGTCTCCGTACTGTAACAGATGACCCAAACCATCTCTTACTATGCCCAGTGAGGAGTTTGAGGCTGTATCTTAAGAGAACAGCCACAGTCCAGGAGGGTCACCAAGAACACCATCTCAGCGTGGATTCGCAAGGTCATAGACCATGCACTGAATCCAGACCCTCCTCCATCACGTCGCCCCATAGCTCATGATGTCAGGGGCGTAGCTACGTCCCTGGCATTCAAGAGAACCTTCTCAGTGACGCAGGTTCTTCAAGCTGGGGTGTGGAATCGTCAGACCACAGTCACATCCCACTACCTGCAAGACATAACCCACAGGAGACCTGATATGTTCTCTATCGGTCGTGTGTTGGCTGCACAACAGCTGGTTTAAAACCTCAAGCTCCTTATTGGACAACTAGCAGAGGGTTGAGAGGTATTGTTACCCGGTTTTAGTCTCCGTGAATGAAAAGGTTTGACTGGCCCTTATTCTTTTCTTCATTCTTCCCTCTCTTGGGGAAAGCAGCATCCTGTGTTCTATGCATAGGTGACCTCAAACCACTGCAGGTAAACCATGCTCCCTTGTGTACCTAGTATTAAGGCTAATACTGTTGCGTCCTCATACCCTGACGAGGTGGTATTGGGAAAGTCCTAGTTACACAGTTTCCTTCTAAAGAACTCAGAATAACTATACCAGGACAGTCACACTTCTACATACCTCAACACACAGCTTGCGTACGCCATGGACCTTGCATAGCAAGGTTTTAGAGAGGTGCAGGGACTCCTTATTTTTTGAGTACTGATACACTAAGATAAGGAGCCCCCGGGTAAAGCCAGATTGGCTGGGACGTCCACCCTTCCTAATGGGTGAGTCACCCCAATTAGATAGCGTGGTTTGTATTCCAGTTACAGAACAACTGACAAAGATAATTTGTATTTTTCCTAACTATACAAACCTTAGCTATTGAAGCAAACTTACCCGCCAGCCCTATCTTCCTTGAAGTCCTACCTCCAAACAAAGTGAGCTAAATCACCGGTGTGTGAGTGGGAGCGGTAGCAAGCAACCTGTCCTACCCCCTGCTAACTAGCGGTGTGGGTAGTTAACCCTCGTTAAAAATTAATGGCTCGTCATTTCAGCATCGTAGCAAGTAATACCCCTAAATAAATAGCCAAGGTTTTTATTGTCAGGAAAAATACAAATTATCTATGAATGTGTCATATCACTTGTCCCCCGTAAGAACTTCCTGCAATGAAAAATGGTGACATATCACTGATGTGTGAGTGGGGGTACCCGGTTATCCCGGATAGCCACTCGACCCTCCCACTACCTAGTGGGTGGGTGGTTGCCACCTTACATTAAAGTCTTAATGGCTAGTCTTCTAGCTTTGCCAAAAGATAATCCCCATTAAATAATTAAAGGTTTGTATTTTAGGAAAAATACAAATTATCTACGAATTTGTCATATTTTCATAGTGGTCTTCTCCAGCTGATCTTAGTTTTTTATTATTCCAGACTTTTCATCACAAAGGAAGGAATCGTCCACCTCTTGCTGCTAAAGCTAGTGAGCTACTGAAGGTATATGCAAGAGACATAGGACTGGAAAAGAAAGGGTCATGTTAGAAGTTTTTGTTGTACAGTATGATGTCTGAGAATAGGAAGTTTAGTCTTAATTTCCTCTTTGAAGTCTATTGAAAATAATATTAAAGGTTTTGTCATCTTGTGATAGGGAGAGGATGATGAATTCGGAACCACCTTTTGAATTTTCAATAAAAAGTGAAATTGAAGATCTATTTTCACCTGCAGTCAATCCAGAAAATAATGATACGTCTGGCAGTGTTGCTCTCTTTAATGATGGTGCTCTTTTCTTGGATCCAAAAATGGAAGTCAAAGTAGAGCCTGAAATATTCGATTCTAGCGAAAGCTACTCGAAAAATACCGACGAGTACGATGCATCATTGAGTGAAAACGGTTCATTAAGTTGTAAAGGGGATGTCGATGATGAGGAAAGTGTAGATACTAACTTAGGGACAGCTGTGAAAGAGGATAAAGGAAAAGAAAAGGGAAGACTTTTATGTGTAATCAGTGGAAGAGAATTATTACAGAAAGATGTTCTGAATCAAGAGGTGAATCAAATAAATGGGAAGCAGATAAAAGAAAGGATCTTTGGTAATGTTGACTCCAGTGCTCTAGCTAGAAAGCGATGCACATGCAGTGAATGTGGGAAAGCTTTCCGTGATAGGCATAGTCTTTCATTACATTTAAGAATTCACACGGGAGAGAAGCCATACATATGTAATGTCCGTAATAAAGCATTTACTACGAAAAAACTTCTCACTAGATATTTAGGAATTCATATGGAAGAGAAGCCATACAAATGTAATGTCTGTAGCAAATCATTTACTAGAAAAGCATATCTCACTGTACATGTAAGAATTCACACGGGAGAGAAGCCATACAAATGTAATGTCTGTAGCAAAACATTTATTTCAAAATATAATCTCACTTCGCATTTAAGAATTCACACGGGAGAGAAGCCATACAAATGCAATGTCTGTTGCAAAGCTTTTACAAGAGAAGCCCATCTTACTGCACATTTAAGAATTCACACGGGTGAGAAGCCATACAAATGCAATGTCTGTTGCAAAGCTTTTACTAGAGAAGCCCATCTTACTGCACATTTAAGAATTCACACGGGAGAGAAATACAAATGTAATGTCTGCAGCAAAACATTTACTACAAAATCAAGTCTCACTGTACATGTAAGAATTCACACGGGAGAGAAGTCATACAAATGCAATGTGTGTAGCAAAACATTTATTACAAAAGCACATCGCGCTTCACATTTAAGAATTCACACGGGAGAGAAGCCGTACAATTGCAATGTCTGTAGCAAAGCCTTTACTTCGAAACAATCTCTCACTGAACATTTAAGAATTCACACGGGAGAGAAGCCGTACAATTGCAATGTCTGTAGCAAAGCATTCACTTGGAAACAATCTCTCACTGAACATTTAAGAATTCACACGGGAGAGAAGCCGTACAATTGCAATGTCTGTAGCAAAGCATTCATTCGGAAACAATCTCTCACTGAACATTTAAGAATTCACACGGGAGAGAAGCCGTACAATTGCAATGTCTGTAGCAAAGCATTCACTTGGAAACAATCTCACACTGAGCATGTAAGAAATCACACGGGAGAGAAGCCATACAATTGCGATGTCTGTAGCAAAGCATTTATTACAAAAGCACATCGCGCTTCACATTTAAGAATTCACACGGGAGAGAAGCCGTACAATTGCAATGTCTGTAGCAAAGCATTCACTTGGAAACAATCTCTCACTGAACATTTAAGAATTCACACGGGAGAGAAGCCATACAAGTGCAATGTCTGTAGCAAAGCATTTACTTAAAAAAAAAACATCTCACTAGACATAAGAAATCACATGAGAGATCTATTCCAATGTCATGAATGTGGCAAAATAAATCATTCAAAACAGAGACTATAAACATTTAAGAACTCACATGGAAGAAAAACCATTCATGTGCACGGACTGTGGTAAAGCATTTTGCTCTGAAGGTTTCCTCAAGAATCATCGTAGAAGGAGGTGCTATAAAATCTGATATTGTGATCTGGAATAAAGGAGAAAAAACAGCAGAGATTATAGATGTGAGAGTTCTTACCCCTTCGCACGATTACCCAGGCCGTTAGCTCTCAGAGTCGACGTGGTGCCTCCAAACTGATCATGTGAAGCACAGAGCAGCAACCCTGGTCAGGCATTAGCCAGTTAGTTTTTTGAACTTACACCCACCTAATGGTGAGTGTCCACTGTAAATATCGTAAGGGTATGTTTTTAGTGCCGTAACAGATGACAGATTTGGAAATAATTTGTATTTTTGTTGTATCCTTGTACAATCCTGGAGCTCTTAACCCTTTTACCCCCAGGCTATTTAGAAATTTCCAACCCTTAACCCCCATGGGGTTATATTTTTTCAAGCACATTTTGCAGTATATATTTTTTAAATTGCTCTAACAGCCTTAATTTTCAATATTAATCTTACCCGGTGATCATGTAGCTGCAACTCTGTTGCCCGACAGAAAAAACCTACGGTCGGGATACGCCAGCGATCGCTATACAGGTGGGGGTGTACAACAACAGCGCCATCTGTCGAGTAGGTACTCAGGTACTTCTTGTCAACAAGAACCAATTTTCTCTCTGTCGTGCCACCGGCAAGACCTACTTGATACGCTGTTGTTTCTGGAGTTGATTTTCACGCTATTTGGTGATGTATTTTCTCTAGATATTAGCTTTCGCTGTACAGGAGTTATTATCATTACCTTATCAAGCTTTTTTGATTAGATTTGGATTATTTGTTGCCGACTTGGATAGATTTTGGATTCCCCCCTTTGACTAATTCAAGATGTCTGACCATACTCAAGTCCCCAAGTACAGGCAGTGTAGCGCTAGGGACTGTTCTAGGCGTCTTCCGAAGGCCTCTATAGATCCTCACACCGTTTGTTCCAATTGTAGGGGTAAATCCTGTCAATTGGAAGATCGATGTGAGGAATGCACTGGGCTTTCGGAATTCGATTTTAACGAATTCCTTAAGAATGCACATAGGCTAGAGAAGGATAGGATCAGGAGGAGTTCGTCTCGCTCTTTTGATTTTTCCTCTCCCCATGCCCCTCAACCTATTCCTTCCCCTGTAGTGGTGACTCCCGACCCTTCTACAAGCTCTCAGCAACCTTCGATGGCGGACATGATGCGTGCCATTCAGGCTCTTGGTGACAGAGTGGAGTCATTAGCTAATGACCGCAATCAACTCTTGGCCGATGTCAAAGAGTTGAAGGAGTAAAGTGCAGTGGGAAGTGTAGTGAGTGCAAGTGCGGTGAAAAGTGTCAGTGTCAGTGTTACGCATGAGGGTGCATCTGTTCGTGCCAGTCGTCCTCCCAGTCCGGGACCTCTTGCAAGCTCCCAAGCCCAGGGGAGAAGCAATGTCGAAGGACCAAAGGGTTCGACAGGCCTTGATCAGCGTACAGATGTACCCTCAGTGGTTGCGGACGCATCTTGCAGAGATCGTCCCATCCACAAACAGACGAGTGAGCCCATTCATTCCTCGTCTGTGGAAGCAGTTTCTCATCAGAAACGCTGGACCAAGGTCTCACGACCTCTCAAGCGCAAGGTCCCTTCCGAGCGAGTCCAACGGCCCAGGTGTAGCCACTGGGTCAGTTCGGACTCGCCGCAGTCTTCCGAAGACTGCACACCTCCCAAGAGAGGTAGAGTGGTTCCGCAGCAGGCAATCACTCCGTCTGTTGCCGCACCAACCGCTGTAGACCCTAAGTGGTCTATGCTGCAGTCTATGCAGACTCAGCTAGCTTCCTTCATGCAGGAGTATCGTGCTGAGAAGGTTGACACTGCACCTGTTAACCTACAACCTGCCACGGTTGTGCGCTCAGCAGACACTGCGGCTGCCTGCTCCCACACTCCGGCTGTGAGAGCTCCACCACCGATGCGCAGTCGACCCTGCCAGACGCATGTTGACGTTAGCCGACGTGCGGCACCCTCCGTTGACATGCGTGAGCTACCGCATCAGCAGTGGGAAGGTGCTGTCAAGCTGCCGTGTTTTGACGCAATGCGGCAGTCTCCGCAACCCACGGCAGTCCCCACCACGCACCATCACTCCGCTTTTGTTGTTGCCAGCTCTCAGACTGACCAGCAGCGGCATGATGTTGGATCCAGTGCAGCTACGCATGCACCCGTGCTGCCGGATTCAGCCGTTCAGCTTTCTTCTCCTCCTTTGCCGCTTCCTCCTCAGCATTCGGATGAAGGAGTCTCTGATGACGACGAAGCTGCGCATTTGGACAATCAACACTCCGACATAGAGGAACCCAAGACTACACCTCCCTCCTTAGACTTTAGGAAAGTCCTTGCCCTGTTTAAGGAGTTGTATCCGGACCAGTTTGTGTCTGCAACCCCGCGCTCACCTCCCTCTGAGTTCGCTTTAGGCATGCAGTCAGCAGCTCCTGCCTTTACGAAGCTCGTACTCGCGCGCTCATCCAAGAGAGCTTTAAGGGTACTGGGAGAGTGGTTGCAGTCCAAGAAGCAACTTGGGAAGACATCCTTCATCTTTCCACCGACCAAGCTTGCTTCCAAATCTAGCGTCTGGTATGCCACGGGAGAAGATCTCGGCTTGGGAGTTCCTGCCTCTGCCCAGGGCGACTTCTCAAGTCTGGTAGACTCTCCCCGCAGACTGGCTATGAGACGCTCCAAGATTTGCTGGACCTTTTCGGACATGGACCATCTTTTGAAGGGAGTTTTTCGTGCGTTTGAGATCTTCAACTTCCTGGACTGGTGTTTGGGAGCGTTAAGCAGAAAGACCTCCCCTTCGGATAAGGACTCTGCCATGCTCATCATGTCATGCATGGACAAAGCCATTCGGGATGGGTCTGGCGAGCTTGCGGCTTCGTTCGTGTCTGGAGTTCTTAAGAAGCGAGATCACCTTTGCTCCTTCTTGTCGGCGGGGATCACACCATGTCAGAAGTCAGAGTTGATGTTTGCTCCGCTTTCCAAGTGTCTCTTTCCTGAAGAGCTGATCAAGGGGATTGCCGCCTCGTTGATCCAGAAGGATACCCATGACCTGGTGGCGTCATCCGCACGTAAAGTCACAGCTTTACCTTCCGTGCCTAGACCTAGGATGGACACACCAGCGTTTAGGTTCATTCCGCCCTTTCGTGGCAGAACCTCCAGCAGAGGAGGTACCCGTGCCGATAGTCAACGTGGCAAAAAGAAGAAGGGTTCCAAGTCCTCAAAAGGCAGAGTCTGACTGCCAACCTCTCCAGACAGCAGTGGGAGCCAGGCTCAAGAACTACTGGCAGGCCTGGGAGAACAGGGGTGCAGACGCACAGTCTGTGAAGTTGCTCAGAGAGGGGTACAGGATTCCATTCTTGCGCAAGCCCCCTCTAGCAACTACTCCCATCGACCTCTCTCCCAGGTACAGAGAGGAGGACAAGAGGCTAGCTTTACAGCAAGAGGTGTCTCTCTTGCTACAAAAGGGAGCGGTAGTCATAGTCCGGGACCATCAATCCCCGGGCTTCTACAACCGTCTCTTCTTAGTAGCGAAGAAGACAGGAGGGTGGAGACCGGTGCTGGACGTCAGTGCTCTAAATGTCTTTGTCACCAAGCAGACGTTCACCATGGAGACGACGAAGTCGGTGCTAGCATCGGTCAGGAAGGAAGACTGGATGGTCTCGTTGGACCTAAAGGACGCGTACTTTCACGTCCCCGTCCATCCAGACTCCCAACCTTTCCTAAGGTTCGTCTTTGGGAAGGTCGTTTACCAGTTCCAAGCCCTGTGCTTTGGCCTAAGCACGGCACCTCTAGTGTTTACCAAACTGATGAGGAATATTGCCAAATTCCTGCATTTGGCAGACATCAGAGCCTCCCTCTATTTGGACGACTGGCTTTTAAGAGCTCCGTCAAGTCGTCGCTGTCTGGAGAATCTCAAATGGACTATGGATCTGACCAAGGAATTGGGTCTCCTGGTCAATATAGAAAAGTCCCAACTCGTCCCATCCCAAACTATAGTCTATCTAGGTATGGAGATTCAGAGTCGAGCTTTTCGGGCTTTTCCGTCGGCCCCCAGAATCAGTCAAGCCCAAGAATGCATCCAGAGCATGCTGAAAAGGAACCGATGTTCAGTCAGACAGTGGATGAGTCTAATAGGGACGCTTTCATCGCTGGACCAGTTCATCGCGTTAGGGAGACTCCACCTCCGACCCCTTCAGTATCACCTAGCTGCTCACTGGAGAAAGGACATGACGCTAGAAGCGGTCTCAGTTCCTATATCCGAAGAGATGAAGTCTGCACTAACTTGGTGGAAGAACAGCATTCTTCTCAAGGAAGGTCTACCACTGGCTGTTCAGACCCCCGACCACCTTCTCTTCTCGGACGCATCGGACACGGGCTGGGGTGCGACACTGGACGGTCGGGAATGCTCGGGCACGTGGAATCCGGATCAAAGAGCACTACACATCAACTGCAAGGAGCTACTGGCAGTTCATCTGGCCTTGAGAAGCTTCAAGTCCCTCCTTCTAGGCAAGGTGGTGGAGGTGAACTCCGACAACACTACAGCCTTGGCGTACATCTCCAAGCAAGGAGGGACTCATTCGAGGAAGTTGTTCGAGATCGCAAGGGACCTCCTCACCTGGTCAAGAGATCGAAAGATATCGCTTGTAACGAGGTTCATTCAAGGCGACATGAATGTCATGGCAGACCGCCTCAGCCGGAAGGGTCAGGTCATCCCTACAGAGTGGACCCTTCACAAG
This sequence comes from Palaemon carinicauda, assembly GCF_036898095.1. Taxonomy (NCBI): domain Eukaryota; kingdom Metazoa; phylum Arthropoda; class Malacostraca; order Decapoda; family Palaemonidae; genus Palaemon; species Palaemon carinicauda. The sequence goes on from NW_027171143.1 coordinate 32,796, forward strand.
AATGTTTGCAGCAGACTATGGGCCCTGTGGGGTCAGCCCACCATAGATCTGTTCGCTACCTCGATGACCAAGAGGCTCCCAAATTATTGCTCACCGATTCCGGACCCAGCAGCAGTTCACGTAGATGCCTTTCTTCTGGATTGGTCCCATCTAGACCTGTATGCGTTCCCCCCGTTCAAGATTGTCAACAAGGTACTGCAGAAGTTCGCCTCTCACGAAGGGACACGGTTGACGTTGGTTGCTCCCCTCTGGCCCGCGAGAGAATGGTTCACCGAGGTACTGCAATGGCTAGTAGACGTTCCCAGGACTCTTCCTCCAAGAGTGGACCTTCTGCGTCAGCCGCACGTAAAGAAGGTACACCCAAGCCTCCACGCTCTTCGTCTGACTGCCTTCAGACTATCGAAAGACTCTCAAGAGCTAGAGGCTTTTCGAAGGAGGCAGCCAGAGCGATTGCCAGAGCAAGGAGGACATCCACTCTCAAGGTCTACCAGTCAAAATGGGAAGTCTTCCGAAGCTGGTGCAAGGCGAATTCAGTTTCCTCTACCAGTACCTCTGTAACGCAGATAGCTGACTTCCTTTTACACCTAAGGAATGTAAGATCCCTATCAGCTCCTACGATCAAAGGTTACAGAAGCATGTTGGCAGCAGTCTTCCGCCACAGAGGCTTAGATCTTTCCACCAACAAAGATCTACAGGACCTCCTTAAGTCTTTTGAGACCTCAAAGGAGCGTCGGTTAGCCACACCAGGTTGGAACTTAGACGTGGTTTTAAGGTTCCTGATGTCAGCAAGGTTCGAACCGCTTCAATCAGCCTCTTTTAAAGATCTCACTTTGAAGACTCTTTTCCTCGTTTGCTTAGCAACAGCTAAAAGAGTCAGTGAGATACACGCCTTCAGCAGGAACATAGGTTTTACATCTGAAACGGCTACATGTTCCTTAGAGCTTGGTTTTTTAGCTAAAAACGAGCTCCCTTCTCGTCCTTGGCCCAAATCGTTCGAGATTCCAAGCCTGTCCAGTTTGGTTGGAAACGAACAAGAGAGAGTACTATGCCCAGTAAGAGCTCTTAAGTACTATTTAAGACGTACAAAGCCATTACGAGGACAATCAGAAGCTTTATGGTGTTCTATTAAGAATCCTTCTTTACCGATGTCGAAGAACGCAGTTTCTTATTACATCAGACTTTTGATTAGAGAAGCCCATTCTCATCTGAATGAGGAAGACCATGCTTTGCTGAAGGTAAGGACACATGAAGTTAGAGCTGTCGCTACTTCAGTGGCCTTCAAACAGAACCGTTCTCTGCAGAGTGTAATGGATGCAACCTATTGGAGAAGCAAGTCAGTGTTCGCATCATTTTACCTTAAAGATGTCCAGTCTCTTTACGAGAACTGCTACACCCTGGGACCATTCGTAGCAGCGAGTGCAGTAGTAGGTGAGGGCTCAACCACTACATTCCCATAATCCCATAACCTTTTTTTTAATCTTTCTCTTGAAATGCTTTTATTGCTGTTTTTGGGTTGTACGGAAGGATAAGAAGCCTTTCGCATCCTGGTTGATTTGGCGGGTGGTCAAATTCTTTCTTGAGAAGCGCCTAGATTAGAGGTTGTGATGAGGTCCTTTAGTATGGGTTGCAGCCCTTCATACTTCAGCACCTAGGAGTCGCTCAGCATCCTAAAAGGATCGCGAGGCTCAGTAAGGAAGACGTACTTAAAAAGGCAGAATAATGGTTCAAGTCGACTTCCTTACCAGGTACTTATTAATTTTATGTTTGTTATTTTGAATAACTGCTAAAATGAAATACGGGATACTTAGCTTCTAATGTTAACATGTATGCTGGTCTCCACCCACCCCCCTGGGTGTGAATCAGCTACATGATCACCGGGTAAGATTAATATTGAAAAATGTTATTTTCCTTAGTAAAATAAATTTTTGAATATACTTACCCGGTGATCATGAATTTAAGGACCCTCCCTTCCTCCCCATAGAGACCCAGTGGACCGAGGAGAAAATTGGTTCTTGTTGACAAGAAGTACCTGAGTACCTACTCGACAGATGGCGCTGTTGTTGTACACCCCCACCTGTATAGCGATCGCTGGCGTATCCCGACCGTAGGTTTTTTCTGTCGGGCAACAGAGTTGCAGCTACATGATCACCGGGTAAGTATATTCAAAAATTTATTTTACTAAGGAAAATAACATTTTTTGACATAGGTTGGTCTCATTCTATTGGAAAATGCCTGAAGTTTCTTGAAAAATTATAAAAAATATGCAAAAAAAAATTCTGAATAACATTTATTGCAAGGACGTACCGGTTCGTCCATGGGGGTAAAGGGATGAGTTTTGTGAAACGTACCAGTACGTCCTTTGGGGGTAAAAGGGTTAACACATACTGATCCCGCCATCACCTTCCCTCAGGAAGTCTTGCCGCAATTGCACAGTGACTTTCAGTTACAAGTGGTGGTGTGAGCAGAGTGGTTGGTCCAACTCTTGCTCTCCCTCCGCTAAGTAGCTAAAAGTTACTATTAGAAGCCAAGGGGCAAAAGCAAATTGCCACTAGCCAAAGGGACCAAATAGTTGACAGTCTGGTGCAGTGAAGAAATAGGAATGTAAAGAATAATCTATATAAGAGAAAAATTAAATTATTTTAAGATAGATAACAATGTTGAATTAATAAGTATTATAAAAACCAGGAAATGAAACATCTCCAACCGAAAAAACATTTGTACTAAGTTTGAACTTGGAAATATCCGCTGATTTAGGTTCAGGGCCAGTAGTTGATTGGCTTGGTCACAGCCTAAATAAAGCTTAGAGAATAATATACAGCATTAAGCCTTTTGAAACAATGCTGGTGACATTGTCTCTTTTTGAAAGTATTATTCGATGATTTTACTTGCCTCTTGTACTGTGGTGAAGTTATGAATGTTAGCGGGAAGGAAGAATTAAAAGCCAGTCTGCTCATATTGGAATGTGAAGCCATGCAATTATTTACAAAGTACTATGGTATGGAGATAGCTTCATTTTGGGGGTTTGAATATAAGTATAGTAATAAGGTAGAAAAGTATTATTTTTAAGATTTGTGATTTCCTTGATGTAATCTCTTTTATGTTCTTAGTGATTAGTTTAGGTTGTATAAGTTTCATTGGATTGTCCTTGAGAGGAGAATCTTCATTAAAATATCTAAATATTTGGTTTCTCTTTCATTTCCACAATTGCTCTTCTCAAACATTTCAATCTGCATTGGTCTCTCTGGAGAGAGAGTTTCTCATCAAATGATTTTACAGCATTCTTAGTACAGTACTGTATTCAGGTTTCACAAGAATGAAGTTAAGATTTAAAGATATTTTTCTGTGTAATATTCCAAGTCCCAGGGCTGGGTCTTGTGGGTAAAATCCATAACCCAATTTATTTAAGAATAAATTCTACAGGTTTCAGTATTAATGTGAGTTTACAAAATTGAATATCTGATGTTATTAATTGAGTTTACAGTATATTGATTGTATTTGTGGTACAGAGCAGTAATCATGTCCAGAGGCTGTCATGGTTTGTTTTTGGAAATATTATTTGTTTGGGCTCATAGCTCACCCTAATGTTAACTGTACTAAGTGCAATCATTTGGGTTTAATTTCGGGTCAAGTTTGTTTTCGTTGTTTGCATATGAAAAACAGAAGACTGAAGGATAAAAAGCAATATATTTTATGTAACTTTTAAGAAATATTTGTTTGTTCCGTCACTTTATACAAACCTTCGCTATTTATAGGGATATTACTTTCGGCGAGGCTGGAAAATGAGCCATAAGACTTTTAGCAAGGGTTAACTACCCATTCCGCTAGTTAGTTGGAATAGGGTGGTGTTGCTTGCTACCGCTCCCTCTCACACATCGGTGATTTAGGTCACTTTGGTTTAGGCTCCTCGTCGTTCTTTATCCTCTCCAAGTTATATTTTGGACTGCCATTAATGGTGGTCGCTTGTTCTTTCTCTTTAATAGTATGTGTTTGTGTTGACTTTTGCCGCCATGCGTACCTACCCTGGACTTGAAGGCTGGCCCTGCGGTACCTTCATGTCAGCCGTGGACACCGACCACCACACCCATTGTTCCACCTGCAGAGGTCAACGGTGTGATTGTGGTAATAAGTGTAATGAGTGTCGGAAGTGGTCTGCCTATCAGTGTGAAAGGTTTGGGCGACGGCGGAAGAAGTCAAAGCGTGATAATTCTCCTTTCAAGTTTCCTTTGAAGGGAAAAAAACACAAGACCCTTCTTTCTGCCTCCTGACTCCTACTCATTTGGCCTCTTCCGAGAGACTGTGGAGCAGTAGCGTAAACCCTTCAATTTGTGGCCAACCCTTGTCCTTGAGAGATGGTGTTGTTTCTCCTAGCGAAGCGGGTTGCCCCACTTCTCCCCGTGGGTGAGGCCTTGTCTATGTCTTCTGATATAGGTGTGGTCATCCTTGGGGCTCCCAGGTCTGCCCTCCAAGGACTCCTTGCTGCAACTTATCCTCTGCGTTGCGAGAGTGCAGCTGTCATTGACTTCAGAGGAGGATCCTCTAATTCCTGTCGACGTTTTGGTGTTAGAGGCATCTTCCGTGGCCGCTGCCGATGCATCTGCCCCTCCAGACTCTCCGGCTGTTGCTAACGACTACGTTTTCCCTGTTCTGTCCATCCTTCGAGGGGGAAACTAAGTCCATTGTCTGTCTCCTGTGAGTGGTTTTTCCACTCGGAGGAGTTCTCTGAGAGAGACTCCTCTTCGGAGGACTGCTGCTCTAGGTGTGCTTAATGATCCCACGTCTCAGAGCTCGCCCTCCGCTTCACCTGAGAGGATGTCCTTGACCATCGGTGCCTCTTCAGCTCTTCAGTCTTGTCTTTGCAGCCTCCCCCCGCCGAGGAGCCTCCGCTATAGCCGTCCTGTGGCCCTTAACCTTTGCCCATTCCTGGTCATTATCCTGATGTTGCTGCCGCTAGTCCTTGGCCATCGACTTCTGTGGATCGTTAGCAATCCCTATTAGTGGATGTTCGCTCTTCCAAAGGGCACATCCTAGGTCCAGTTCGACCTATCTGCCAACCTGCCGTCATCCTTCCTGTCTCCTGTACATCATCCAGATACTCTTCCGAAGCGTTCAGCTGCGCGCCAACACTCTCCAGCTCCCCAGCACCCTGCAGTGCACCTATGCTCTCCAACAGCATGTCTTGGCGGAAAAAGGCTATCGCTCAGCCTCGAGCCTCGCATTAGGACTGAATGGAATGGACATTTCTTCATAGCTAGAACTTTCCTCACTCATACGAAGTTAGGAACTTACCTGTCCTCAGTCTGAAGTGAGACCTCCCCTATGGAATGTGGTTCGAGTTCTCAGGTCTCTAAAGAGACCTCTCTATAAACCATTATCGCCACCTAACTTGGAAGACGGTGTTCCTGCTACCTTTGGCTTCGGCCAAGCGAGTTAGTGAACTTCATGGTCTCTCATACGACATCGGCCATTCAAGGAGATGGGGGAGAGGTAACGTTCAGCTTTGTCCCTGAGTTTGTTGCTTAGACTCATAACCCGGGAGTAGCTGATCCTCGATTCGACTCCTTCCGGATTTTGAGTCTTCGTTCTGTAACAGATGACCCTGATCACTTACTCTGCCCAGTGAGGAGTTTGAGGTTGTACCTTAAGAGAACACCCGCAGCGTGTCCCTGTGTGCCTGCACTCTTCTCCAGCTCAGGAAGGACCAAGAGGAGGGTCACCGAGAACACCATCTCAGCATGGATTTGCAAGGTCATAGGCCATGTGCTGAATCCAGATCCTCCTCCTTCACGTCACCCCAGAGCTCATGGTGACAGATGCGTAGCTACATCCCTGGCATTCAAGAGGAACTTCTCAGAAACAGGTTCTTCAGGCTGGGGTGTGGAAATGTCAGAACACTTTCACAGCCCACTGCCTGCAAGATATGACCCACAGGAGGCTCGATACGTTTTCTATCGGCCCAGATGTGGCTGCACAACAGCTGGTATAATACCTCAAGCTCCTTATTGGACTAGAAGTAGAAAGTTGAGGGCACTGTTTACTCGGTTTTAATTCTGCGTGAAAAAAAAGGTTTGACTGGTTCTTATTCTTTTCTTCATCGTCCCCCTCTCTTGCGGAAACCAGCATCCTTGTTTTTCTGCATACGCTAAACTAAAACCACTGCAGGTAAACCCTGCTCCCTTGTGTACCTAGTATTGAGCTAATACTGTTGCGTCCTCATACATTGGCGAGGTTGTATTAGGAAAGTCTGGGTTACAATAGTTTTTATTACAAAAGACTCAAAATAACTTTTATCTGGATGGTCACCCTTCTAAATATATCAACATACAGCTTGCGTAGGCAGCGTTGTGATCAGGGCAACACCTGCCCTGGGTGTTGGGAGTGGTCTGCCTCCCAGTGGGAAAGCTTTAGATGTAGGTGCAAGAAGTCTCAAGAGAGATTCTTTGCTTTCGGGGTCCTTATCGAAGTCAAAGAAACCTCTGACTTCTTAATTGACCCCCTGATCTCTGCCCGAATCTCTTACTCAATCAGTCTCCCGAAGAATGTTCAAGCAGAAGCATAGCCCATTTAACAACAGGTCAACTTTGGGGTTCGAGGGACAGAACTGTGGTGATATTTTACAGGTGTGGCCATCGCTGGTTATGGCTGGTCCCCTGTCTAACAGGGCATTGTTGGAGCTTCTCCATTGAGCTTCTGAGAGTAAGTGACAATGTCTTCGTCTGAGGTGGATCTGTTTGCCGATGAGTGTTGTCCTTTGCTATCCTGGAGTTTCTGCTACCTTTCCTACAGAGGGGTCTTCCCCTTTGTCTTTGCCTGCTGTGGAACTATAAAATGAGACATAATTCTTTTGTGTTTTACAGTTAAGCAACCTTTTTCTTGCCAGTTATCTCTAGCTGGACCATAGAGAATGATTGCATAACATTCATTACCATAGTGTTTATTGATTCTGTATAGTTCACAGACTGTAAGTGGACCTATCAGGGAAAATAGGCTAAAGGCTGGATACCATATATCATGTATTATTGCTATCTCATAATTATTTTTATCATTGTCAGTCGTTTTCCATCATAATATAATTGCCTCATATATATATCGACAGATTTTCCATGGGTAGTGTTTCACATACACATCCCCAGAAACAAGTGACAATAAAGTGGCATAGAAAGAGTTCAGCAGCAGTCAAAGTTAAGGGTTGTCAATGTCCAAACCCTGCTGACTCCCTTTGTAGAAAATGAACCATAATATTGCGTGGTTCTCCTTTAAGCTTGAAGCTTTCTTAAGTTGCGAGCTTGGAACTTTCTTATGTCACAAACTTGGAACTTTGTTTGAATACTTTGACCTTGACCGAATAGGCTCTTTTTTGGTGTTATTTGCTAAGAAATTTGCTTCATAAACCTTTTATATTTTATATTTAATTTTTGGGTGTGGGGTGTCTTAAAAAATAAGAAAGGTACTTGTGTTTTTGTATTGATATAGGAGTGCCCAATGAATGGGCAGGTTTTTTTTTTTTTTTAAATAATTTTTATGCCTAGTTTTTATCCAATTCTTATTCCACGTCATAAGAATGAACTTTTGTTGCTACGTCGTCTTCCCTTCGTTCAAGTATCCCCAGAACGACAAATGCCCACTTACAAGCTTAAGAAGTCTTCAGGAGTACACCTTTCCCCTCTCTCTGATTTGGGCGGCTCTTATCAAGGCGAGGGAAACCAGTCGTCTTTCCTTGGCCCTCATCGCTCCCTTCTGACCACAGAAGAACTGGTTCCCAGACCTCTTTGTGGTCTTAGTGGAGCCTCCTGTCTGATTGCTAGAGAGATCAGATCTACACGAACAGCCCCAATTTAACCGTTTCAATCAGAGGCTCTACATGCTTCATCTTCATGCTTGGAACCTATCTGGAGGTTCTCAAGGTAAGAAGGCTTTTCGTTTAGTTAGCTTCAGACATTTGACGCTCTACACGTCGAGTTTATCAAGTCAAATGGGCAGTTTGTTTGACGCTGGTACTGGATGAAAGGTCATTCTTCATCCAGACCCTTTCAGCCTCAGTCTAAAATTGTAGAATTCCTGGTCCATCTTCACAGGGATGGAGGGTATCTGTAGGTCTTAAGAAGGCACTGGACAACACAAAGGCAACCAGAAAGAAAAAACTTATGTTAGTAATGTTGATTTGCCATAACAGTAGAACCAAAGCAAAGGTAGAGGGAGTGATATGGAAGAGTTTGTGGTATATTTTCATGCATGTGCAAGATTACTATAAAGCCTTTTGCTGTTCATAATTCTGGAGGAAGGCTCAGAGGTGAATAGCAGTATTAGCAAGACAATTTTGATGGTGACTGGAGAGGAAGTACAGTAAAGGAAATAAGGCAATGGATGAAACTCTTTGTCTTTTTGAAGAGCAAGGGGAAAACTATTCAAAGAATAAAACCAATAATGTCACAGGAAATACTGTGGATTATAGAATCTACAGAGGATATGAGATTTTTAGATGCCTGAAATGTGTAACAAGAATAGATAGAACACAGATCAATGTGTGATCAGTGGAAGAGAATTATTACAGAAAGATTTTCCGAATCAAGAGGTGAATCAAATAAATGAGAAGCAGATAAAAAAAAGGATCTTTGGTAATGGTAACAGCAGTGCTCTAGCTAGAAAGCGATGCACATGCATTGAATGTGGGAAAACGTTTTCTAATAGATTTAATCTTACAGTGCATTTAAGAATTCACACGGGAGAAAAGCCATACAAGTGCGATGTCTGTTGCAAAGCTTTTACTAGAGAAGCCCATCTTACTGCACATTTAAAAATTCACACGGGAGAGAAATACAAATGTAATGACTGCAGCAAAACATTTACTACAAAATCAAGTCACACTGTACATGTAAGAATTCACACGGGAGAGAAGTCATACAAATGCAATGTCTGTAGCAAAACATTTACAAGAGAAGCATATCTCATTGACCATTTAAGAATTCACACAGGAGAGAAGCCATACAAGTGTGATGTCTGTAGCAAAACATTCATTACAAAAGCATATCTCGCTACACATTTAAGAATTCACATGGAAGAGAAGCCATACAAATGCAATGTCTGTAGCAAAGCATTCACTTGGAAAAATTATCTATCTGACCATTTAAAATTTCACACAGGAGAGAAGCCATACAAATGCAATGTCTGTAGCAAAGCATTTACTTGGAGACAATCTCTCACTGAACATTTAAGAATTCACACGGGAGAAAAGCCATACAAGTGCAATGTCTGTAGCAAATTCTTTACTTCGGAAAGATATCTCACTAAACATAAGAAATCACATGAGAGATCTATTCCAATGTCATGAATGTGGTAAAACAAATAATTTAAAACAGAATCGATAAACATTTAAGAACTCACATGGAAGAAAAACCATTCATGTGCAAGGACTTTGGTAAAGCTTTTTGCTCTGAAGGTTTCCTCAAGAATCATCATAGAAGGAGGTGCTATAAAATCTGATATTGTGATCTGGAATAAAGAAGAAAAAACAACAAAGATTATAGATGTCAGTGTTCTTATACCTTCGCACGATTGCCTATGCCGGTAGCTCTCAGAGTCCACGAGGTGACATGATGCCTCCAAACAGCTCATGCGAAGCACAGAGTAACACCTCAGGTCAGGCACTAGCCAGTTAGTTTTTTGGAATTGCACCCACCTAACGGTGAGTCTCCACTGTAAAGATCGTAGGGGTTTGTATATAGTGCCGTAACAAATGACAAATTTGGAAATAATTTTTATATTTTCCTATCTATACAATTCTGGAACTCTTACCATATACTGGTCCCGCCATCATCTTCCCCCAGGAAGTTTTGCCGCAATTGCACAATGACTTTCAGTTACAAGTGGTGGTGTGAGCAGGGTGGTTGGTCCAACTCTTGCTCTCCCTTCGCTAAGTAGCTAAAAGTTTTACAGCTAGTTCCAGCTGTTGCCAAAATGCATCTCCAGTGTAAAGAGCTCCAGGTTTGTATAGTTAGGAAAAATACAAATTATTTCCAAATTTTACATGTTAGCATAATTATTACTATTAGAAGCCAAGGTACAAAAGCTAATTGCTAGTAGCCTAAGGGACCAAATAGTTGAGTCTGGTGCAGTGAAGAAATGGGAATGTAAAGAATAAACTATATAAAAGAAATGAAAAATTATATTATTTTAAGATACATAACAATGTTTAATAAATAAGCATTATAAAAACTAGGAATGGAAACATTGTCAATAGAAAAACATTTGTACCAAGTTTGAACTTGAAAATATCTACTGATTCAGTTGCAGGGACAGTAGTTGATTGGCTTGGTCACAGCCTAAATAAAGCTTAGAGAATAATATACAGGATTAAGCCTTTTGAAAGAATGCTGATGACATTGTCTCTTTTTTAAAGTAATACTGGATGATTCTACTTGCTTCTTGTACTGTAGTTTAGTTATAAAAGTTAGTTGGAAGGAAGAATTAAAAGCCAGTCTATTTGTATTGGAATATAAAGCCATGACATTATTTAGAAGTACTATTGTACGGAGATAGCTTTTTTTTTTTGGTTTGTTGAATATAAGTATAGTAATATGGTAGAAAAGTATCATTATTTTTAAGTTTTCAATATTAAACTTACCCGATAATCATGTAGCTGTCAACTCCGTTGCCCGACAGAATTCTATGGAGGGATACGCCAGCTATCACAATACTAGAAGGGGGTGTATTTACCAGCGCCACCTGTGGCCAGGTACTCAAGTACTTCTTGTTGACACCTCCTCAATTATTCCTCTGTCGTGCTTCCGGCAAGACGTTCTGGGATACGCTTATGTTCTTGGAGTATTTTCACGACTTTGGTGAAGTATTTCTCTTTGATTTCGGCTGTCGCTTTACTGGAAACTTCTATATTAGCTTAGTTAGCTTTTGGAATTATTTTGATTAATTATGGTGACGAGAGAGTATGAACTCTCGTTCACCTTTCAATGGCCGACCCTTCCCTTAGACGGAAGTGTTGGTGTCTAAGAGAGTATAGACTCTCTTTCTTAATTTTGCTTAACAAAGTTATAGATTTATTTTATATCTCTCCGCCTCTTATAGGCCTCTTCGATTAACTTCCTTTTATTATAAACTCATTAAAATTAATTTTTATATTTGTTTATATTCGACCTTCCTAATAGTAGGCGGTCTTTTACCGAAGTTAATAAACTTTGAGCCCGTCATTTCGGTTTTACCTGTTAACATATTATGCTATTTCCGCCACAGAGTTTGAAAGATTTTCTTTGACAGTCTCGTACTGTTTTCAAAGTTGAACTAACGTTTTGTTTTGTCTCTGCAGTTGTTGACGTTCAGAACGTTCAACTTGCACTCTATCGTTACGATAGAGAAAGAATGTTCACGGTTTCACGTTGCAGTAAGAGTAACCGTGTCTAGCGTTTTGTTCATTCTTTCTTAACTTAATGGTTTTGATCCTAATAAAGGAACTTTTCAGTTTTTTTTTCCTTTAACAATAATATGTTTTAACGATATATATGATTGGGCTCTTCTCTCAGGTTCTAAGTCAAGAGAGAGAGAGAGAGAGAGAGATAGAGACGGAGGGAGAAAGAGGATAAACGTTTCATTCAAGCCTGCCAGGCGTACGAGTAACGTCGTTATCGTTTTTGCTCTTCTCCCTAGTCTCTTTAGGGGAAGAAACTAAACGTTTCTAGAGTGATCTAGTGTTTAGTCTCTTTCCAACCACTGAATTATCTTTCATTAGATTTTTCTGTTACATTGTAATTCTGTTTTCGCAATTACTAACTTTGAGAAAGGATAGAATTGCGTATTTCAGGTACAAACCACTTAAAGTTTCGAGTTCAGTGAAATAAGTGCAAACAGAAATCAAAGTGATAAGTGATTAGTGCGTGAGGGTACTTTTGTGCGCGCCAGTCGTCCTCCCAGTCCGGGACCTCTTGCAAGCTCCCAAGCCCAGGGGAGAAGCAATGTCGAAGGGCATAAGGGTTCAGCAGGCCTTGATCGGCGCACAGAAGTATTCTCGGTGGTTGTGGGCGTGTCTTACCGAGACCGTCACTCCCACCCGCAGACGATTGAGCCCTTATTTTGCTCGTCTGCAGAAGAGATTAGGGGAGAAAATAAAGGCAGAGTAACGCTGGTCTCAGGTCTCAAGACCTCTTAAACGTTAAGTCCAGACCTATGCCAGACGTACGAAGTTAAAGTTCACAACCCGAATGCAGTCATTGGGTTAGCTCTGACTCTCCTCAGTCATCAGTTGATTACACTCCGCCTAAGAGGAGTAAGGTTCTGCCACAACAGATCTCTGCTGTTAAGGCTTTACCTCAGCAGAACTTAGTGTCTGCCGACCCCAAGTTAACTCTACTGCAGTCCATACAGTCACAACTTTCGGTCTTGATGCGTGAGTGTCGGGCTGAGAGTGTTGCGCCTCCGCCTACACTCCCCCCCGCCTATGATCGCTCCGCCTGATCACAGTACCACCTGCCAGGCGTACGATGTTGTGAACTCTACTACAGTCCATGCAAGCACAGCTTTCGGACTTGATGCGTGAGTGTCGGGCTGAGAGTGTTGCTCCTCCGCCTCCGCCTACACTCCCTCCACCTACACTCGCTCCGCCTGATCGCAGTACCATCTGCCAGGCGTACGATGTTGTGGACTCTACTACAGTCCATGCAAGCACAGCTTTCGGACTTGATGCGTGAGTGTCGGGCTGAGAGTGTTGCTCCTCCGCCTCCGCCTACACTCCCTCCACCTACACTCGCTCCGCCTGATCGCAGTACCACCTGCCAGCAGTTCCACCTGCCAGGCGTACGATGTTGAGCCACGTGCTGAGTTTGCTGTTCCCTGTGGTGTTCAGCCTCCGCCTTCCTTAAGGCAACCTTTACATTGGGATCAGGAGGATTATACCTCTCTTCCTCCGCCTCCACTTGCTGCTCCACCAGTGATGCAACACTCGGTTGAGGTACAACAACCTCTCCCGTCCATGAGTCAGTCTCCTCAGCTCTCGCTGCAGCGAGCTCAACCCTCCACAAGGCAAGCACCACAACACCTTAGCCTTGCGCCTCAGGAGCCTCAGCTTGCGAGACATTTACCTTGTTCTGCGCAGCCTCTTCCTCATCGCGCTCCGCTCACACCACAGGAACTGGAACTTGCTACTCCGCTTCCGCCAACCGCTCAGCAAGCGCAACCCTTGGGTTCAACCACTCATGCTAGGAGTCAGCCTCCTCCACCCATGCGCCTTCCTTCTGCTTGTCTTTTATTCAGCCTTTGCAGACTGAGCCTCAGGTGTTCCCTCATCGGAGTCTTGAAGAGGAAACCACAACTATTGTTGTTCCAGCTCGTTCTGACTCTGCTGTTCAGCATACCTTACCTCCATTTTCATACCATGGTTTAAACCCCATGCAAGCATGCATAAAGCACTCTAGCACTGGTCATGGAATTTCTGAGAAATGTTAAACGCCATGCACACGCTCTGCTTTCCTTACAGCAGGCTCTGCTTACAGCAGGCTCTGCTTACTACATGCTCAGCATACAGCATGCTCTGCATTCAGCATGCTCTGCATACAACATGCTCTGCATACAGCATGCTCTGCATTCAGCATGCTCTGCATACAACATGCTCTACATACAGCATGCTCTGCATACAGCATACTCTGCATACATCATGCTCTGCATACCTTACCGCATGCTTCTCAACACATCTTGGGTTGTTGCCAACTCACTAGACTGTCAAGCAGTTTCATAACGTTGCCTTCTAGTCTGCTGCTTTTGCACCAGTGAACCCTCACTCAGAGAACTTAGCTTTTCTAGGATAAGGTCCCTGTAGATGAGAAAGTTCTTTTCTCCCTCCTTCTGATATTCCCTTGAGGACTCTGTCATTTGGAGGGAGCCTTTAGCTGCATAACCTCTTATGGACTTTTATTTAAGCATAACATGCTTACAGGGAAGGTAATGGTTCCACTTCAGCCGCTAATCCCGTCTGTTACCACACCTGCTCCCATAGACCTTGAGCTGTGTTGCATGACATGCAGTCCAAGCTTAGTCCTTGTTAGAGGATTTTTTGTTTACGGAGTCAATGTGTCACGGGGAAGACGTTCAACAACCAACAGAAGGGACTTGTTGTGACGCAGTGCGGCAACCTCAGCAACCCGTTAAGGAGTTGTCTGTACGACCCAGACAGTCTAGACAGATTTGGGTTGTCACTGTACTTCCTCGCTTGCCCATGATTGACAGTTTACAGACTGTGCAGCAGTATCATGATCTTGTGTCCGGCTCCGTCAGACGACTGGCTTTTAAGAGCTCCCACAAGTCGTCGCTGTCTGGAGATTTTCAAATGGACTATGGATCTGACCAAGGAACTGGGCCTCCTGGTCAATTTTGAGGAGTCTCAGCTCGTTCCATCCCAGACCATTGTCTCCTTGGGTATGGATCTTCAGAGTCGAGCTTTTCGGACTTGTCCGTCGGCCCCAAGGATCTTCCAAGCCCTAGAATGCATCCAGAGCATGCTGAGAAGGAACCGATGCTTAGTCAGGCAGTGGATGAGTCTAACAGGGACACTTTCATCGCTGGCCCTGTTCATCGAGTTAGGGAGACTCCACCTCCGCCCCCTTCAGTATCATCTAGCTGCTCACTGGATAAAGGACATGACGCTAGAGACGGGCTCAGTTCCTGTTTCCGAAGAGATGAGGTCTACTCTAACGTGGTGGAAGAACAGCATTCTTCTCAAGGAAGGTCTACCATTGGCTGTTCAGACCCCCGACCACCGTCTCTTCTCGGACGCATCGGACACGGGCTGGGGTGCGACACTGGACGGACAGGAATGCTCGGGAACATGGAATCAGGAGCAAAGGACACTTCACATCTATTGCAAGGAGTTGTTGGCAGTTCATCTGGCCTTGATAAACTTCAAGTCCCTCCAGCTTAACAAGGTGGTGGAGGTGAACTCCGACTACACCACAGCCTTGGCTTACATCTCCAAGCAGGGAGGGACTCATTCGAGGAAGTTGTTCGAGATCGCAAGGGACCTCCTCATTTGGTCAAAAGATCGAAAGCTCACGCTGGTAACGAGGCTCATTCAGGGCGATATGAATGTCATGGCAGATCGCCTCAGCCGGAAGGGTCAGGTCTTCCCCACAGAGTGGACCCTTCACAAGAATGTTTGCAGCAGACTTTGGGCCCTGTGGGGTCAGCCAACCATAGATCTATTCGCTACCTCGATGACCAAGAGGCTCCTCTTGTATTGTTCTCCGATTCCAGACCCAGCAGCAGTTCGCGTGGATGCCTTTCTGCTGGATTGGTCCCATCTCGACCTGTATGCATTCCCGCCGTTCAAGATTGTCAACAGGGTACTTCAGAAGTTCGCCTCTCACAAAGGGACACGGCTGACGTTGGTTGCTCCCCTCTGGCCCGCGAGAGAATGGTTCACCGAGGTACTGCAATGGCTGGTCGACGTTCCCAGGACTCTTCCTCCTAGAGTGGACCTTCTGCGTCAACCTCACGTAAAGAAGGTACACCCAAACCTCCACGCTCTTCGTCTGACTGCCTTCAGACTATCGAAAGACTCTCAAGAGCTAGAGGCTTTTCGAAGGAGGCAGCCAGAGCGATTGCCAGAGCAAGGACGACATCCACTCTCAGAGTCTATCAGTCTTAATGGGAAGTCTTCCGAAGCTGGTGCAAGGCCAATGCAGTTTCCTCAACCAGTACCACTGTAACCCAGATTGCTGACTTCCTGTTACATCTAAGGAACGTAAGATCCCTATCAGCTCCTACGATCAAGGGTTACAGAAGTATGTTGGCAGCGGTTTTCCGCCACAGAGGCTTGGATCTTTCCTCCAACAAAGATCTACAGGACCTCCTTAGGTCTTTTGAGACCTCAAAGGAACGTCGGTTGTCCACTCCAGGCTGGAATCTAGACGTGGTCCTAAGGTTCCTAATGTCATCAGGATTTGAACCGCTCCAATCAGCCTCTTTTAAGGACCTCACATTAAAAACTCTTTTCCTCGTGTGCTTAGCAACAGGTAAAAGAGTAAGTGAGATCCACGCCTTCAGCAGGAACATAGGTTTCACATCTGAAACGGCTACATGTTCCTTGCAGCTCGGTTTTTTGGCTAAAAACGAGCTTCCTTCCCGTCCTTGGCCTAAGTCGTTCGAGATCCCAAGCCTGTCCAACATGGTGGGGAACGAACTGGAGAGAGTACTTTGCCCAGTTAGAGCTCTTAAGTACTATCTAAGAAGGTCAAAACCATTACGAGGACAATCAGAAGCCTTATGGTGTGCTATCAAGAAACCTTCTCTACCAATGTCTAAGAACTCAGTTTCTTACTACATCAGGCTTCTGATTAGAGAAGCAAATTCTCATCTGAAGGAAGAAGACCTTGCTTTGCTGAAGGTAAGGACACATGAAGTGAGAGCTGTGGCTACTTCAGTGGCCTTCAAACAGAACCGTTCTCTGCAGAGTGTTATGGATGCAACCTATTGGAGAAGCAAGTCAGTGTTCGCATCATTCTATCTCAAAGATGTCCAGTCTCTTTACGAGTACTGCTACACCCTGGGTCCATTCGTAGCAACGAATGCAGTAGTAGGCGAGGGCTCAGCCACTACATTCCCATAATCCCATAACTTTTTAACCTTTCTCTTGAATACTTTTTATGGGTTGTACGGTCGGCTAAGAAGCCTTCCACATCCTTGTTGATTTGGCGGGTGGTCAATTCTTTCTTGAGAAGCGCCAAGGTTAAAGGTTGTGATGAGGTCCTTTAGTATGGGTTGCAGCCCTGTATACTTTAGCACCTTTGAGTTGATTCAGCCTCCCAAGAGGAACGCTGCGCTCAGTAAGGAAGACGATCTTATTAAAGGCAGAGTAACGGTTCAAGTCGACTTCCTTACCAGGTACTTATTATTTCATTGTTATTGTGGATAACTGATTATATGAAATACGGGATACTTAGCTATCCTTTAGTCTTGTACACTGGTTTTTCACCCACCCCCCTGGGTGTGAATCAGCTACATGATTATCGGGTAAGTTTAATATTGAAAAATGTTATTTTTATTAATAAAATAAATTTTTGAATATACTTACCCGATAATCATGATTTAATCGACCCTCCCTTCCTCCCCATAGAGAACCAGTGGACCGAGGAATAATTGAGGAGGTGTCAACAAGAAGTACTTGAGTACCTGGCCACAGGTGGCGCTGGTAAATACACCCCCTTCTAGTATTGTGATAGCTGGCGTATCCCTCCATAGAATTCTGTCGGGCAACGGAGTTGACAGCTACATGATTATCGGGTAAGTATATTCAAAAATTTATTTTATTAATAAAAATAACATATTTTTGTGATTTTGTTGATGTAATCTATTTTATGGTATTAGTGATTAGTTTAGGTTATATAATTTTCATTGGATTGTCTTTGAGAGGAGAATCTTCATTAAAATATTTAACTATTTGGTTCCTCTTTCATTTCCACAAATGCTCTTCTCAAACATTTCAGTCTGCATTGGTCTCTCTGGAGAGAGTGTTTCTCATCAAATGATTTTACAGCATTCTTAGTACAGTACTGTATTCAGGTTTCACAAGAATGAAGTTAAGATTTAAAGATATTTTGCTGAGTAATATTCCAAGTCCCAGGGCTGGGTCTTGTGGGTAAAATCCATAACCCAATTTATTTAAGAATAAATTCTACAGGTTTCAGTATTAATGTGAGTTTACAAAATTGGATATGTGATGTTGTTAATTTAGTTTACAGTATATTGATTGTATTAGTGGTATAGATCAGTAATCATTTCCAGAGGCTGTCATGGTTTGTTTTTGGAAATGCAATTTGTTTGGACTCATAGCTCACCCTAATGTTAACTGTACTAAGTGCAATCATTTGGGTCTAATTTCGTGTCAAGTTAGTTGTCAGTGTTTGAATATGAAAAATAGAAGATTGAAGGATTAAAAGCAATATTTTTTTTTTATGTAACTTTCAAGAAATATTTGCTCTGTCTATACCTTTGCTGTTTATAGGGATAGTACTTTCGGCGAGGCTGGAAGATTAGGCATAAGACTTTCAGTGAGGGATAATTACTTAAACCGCCAGTTAGCGGGAGGGTTGTGGGTAGTCGGCTACCCTGTTCACTCACACACTGGGCTGAGCATCTACTTTGCTTTTGGCTTGGTGGAGAACGGACATTGCTGCTCTCCTGCTCCATTGCCTTTTTGATTTGCCATTGAGTGATAGCTTTGAATTATTCTTTGTATGTGCCGTAACTGGAATACGAACCTACGCTATTCAATAGGCGTATTACTTTCAGTGAAGCTGAAATGACGAGCCATTAAGATTTAGCGAGGTTTAACTTGCCATTCCGCTAGTTAGCGGGCGTAGGGGTTTAGCTTGCTACCGCTCCCTTTCACACTCTGGTGATTTAATTTACTTTGCTTCTGGCTCGGATGGTAAACGGTTGTTGCTGTTTTTCATCCTCACTAAGTTATATTTTAGACTGGCATTAATGCTTTTTTTTATGCTTTCTCTTTACTAGTGTGTGTTTGTGTTGACTTGTGCGACCATGCGTACTTGCCCTGGACTTGAAGGCCAACCCTGCCGGACCTTCATGTCGGCCATGGGCAATGACCCTCCCACCTGCAGAGATCAACGGTGTGATTGTGGTCATAAGAGTAATGAATGTCGGGAGTGGTCTGCCTCCTAGTGGGAAAGGTTTTAGCGAGGGCAGAAGAAGAAGTCAAAGCGGGATATTTCTCTTTCAAAGGTTCCTTTGTGTGAAAGGAAAAAAAACACAAGATCTCTTCTGCCTCCCGACCTTCCTCCAAAGTTCCTACTCGTTTGGCCTCTCCTGAGAGACCGTTGAGCGTCGAGCAGTAGTGTAGACTTTAATTTTTGCCAACCCTTGTCCTTGAGAGATGGTGTTGTTTCCCCTAGCAAAGTGGCCCCACTTCTCCCCCCGGGTAAGGCCTTGTCTATGGGTTCTGTGTCATAGGTAGGGTCGTCCTTGCGGCTCCCGGGTCCGCCCTTCAAGGACTCCTTGCTGCAATTTATCCTCCGCAATGCGAGTGTGCAGCCGTCGTTGACTTCGGAGGTAGATCCACTAATTCTTGTCGATGTCAGAGGTGTCTTCTGTGGCTGCTGTCAATGCCCCTGACCCTCTAGACTCTCCTGCTGTTGCTGACGACTTTGTTTCCCCTGTTCTGTCCATCCTTCGAGGGGGAAACTAAGTCCATTGTCTGTGTCTCATATGATTGGTTCTCCCGTCGGGTGAGTTCTCTCATAGAGACTCCTCTTCGGAGGACTGCTGCATAAGGTCAGCTTGCTGATCCCACGTTGCAGAGCTCGCCCTCCTCTTTGACTTAAAGGTTGCTTCTGTGGTCTTCTAGTCCTCGACCTTCGCTCGTTCCTGGTCCTTCTCCTGACGACGCTGCAGATAGTCCTCGGACTTCGGCCCTGGACTCTTCTGCGTATCGTTCGCGATCGCCATTGGTGGATGTTCCCCTTCCATAGGGCACATCCCCGTTCCAGTTCGACATTCCAGCCGACCTCCTGACCTGCCGTCACTGTTCCTATCTCCTGTACATCCTCTGATGTTATATCCTAAGCGTTCAGCTGAGCGCCAACACTCTCCAGCTTGCCCGCTCCCGTAGTGCACCAGTGCTTTCCAACAGCAAGTCAGCGCCAGCCTGCACATTGACGTTCCCCTGACCGCTAGCCTTCTCCTTTTCATCCTCAGCCCCCTCCAATACTCTAGCAATCCCCCGATTGTCAACGCTCTCCAGCACAGCCCTGCCCTTCCAAAGAATAGTGTTTGCCAGCTCGCCAGCACTCGCCAGTGAAACTCCGCTTTCCAGCTCAAGCTCGTTAGCGCTCCCCTGTGCAACAGCACTCCCTGAGACATCAGGCTCTCATGCGCAGCCTCGGTATCAGGCTCACCAACGCTCTCCTGCACGAAAGCGCTCTCCAAACCAACAGCGCTCTCTTGTAAGTCACCCCACTCTCAAGCGCCAGTGGTCCACTGCACAACAGCGCTCTCCTGTGCCAAAACTCTCTCCAGTTCACCAGCACCCTCTAGCTCGTTGGCGCTCTCCAGCTTGCCAGTGCTCACCTGCGCGCTAGCGCTCTCTTGCAAATTTACCGGAAACTGCACACCACCATCCTCCTGTGTGGCGTCGTACTTCGCGCCTGCGCGTTCTTCGGAAACCGCACTAGCATCCTCCTGCTCAGCGTCTTCTGCACACTATTGCTCTCCTGTGTGCTCTCTGGCCCACCAGCGCTCCCCAATGCGCTAGCCCTCACTGTCCCACTTGCGCCATGGCCATAAGCATGTTCTACAGGCTCCTAGGTTTTAAGGAACATCGAGTAGACATCTCACCATCGTGTTATTCCCCTATCTGCAAATGCATTACAGTGCGACTGCCATGGAAAGGAAGAGGGGTCTCCACAGAAGGGTTCAGGATCCCGAAGCTGCAATCCTCGAAGGTGGATCCATCAACAGCAGAGACTCCTCTCAGGGAACTGTCAGTCCCTTTCCCTTCAGGGCCTTCAGGGGATCTGTTAGACAGTGCGTCAGTCAGTCAGCAGCCCTGGTTCAGGGCTATGGTCAGAGCAGTGGTGCAAGCCTTCAAGCCTGCTCTGTCTGCCAGCTCTTCGGAGCATTTTACAGCTACAGCAGACCTACTGTAAGGAACCAGAGCTTCTTTTCCCCTGAAGAGGAAGAAGGTCTCAGACGTCGTTACTTCCCCTAGGGTAAAGCTGACTCTTGTTAGGCTATCAAGGTTTGCTCCTGCATCTTCCACCGGACACTTTTCTACCTCACATCTGCCGAGGGGTTAATGCCAGGGAGGGGCTTCCTCTCTTCCACCTTCGGAGGAAGTTTCCCTTCGCATGGAGAGTTCTCTACCACCTATGGAAGTCAGGAGGGACATGACATTCTGGCTTTCGATGCTTGAGCCCTACTGCCTTCCTCGAAAGGAACCGAAGGACTCCAAGACTCTTCCAAAGTCCTCTTCAAGAACCTTCAAGCCTACAGATGCAGCCTGTCACTTGAGGGATGTGGGTGAACCCCCCCAGCAAGCCTTCAAGCCTGCTCTGTCTGCCAGCTCTTCGGAGCATCTTACAGCTACAGCAGACCTACTGTAAGGAACCAGAGCTTCTTTTCCCCTGAAGAGGAAGAAGGTCTCAGACGTCGTTACTTCCCCTAGGGTAAAGCTGACTCTTGTTAGGCTATCAAGGTTTGCTCCTGCATCTTCCACCGGACACTTTTCTACCTCACATCTGCCGAGGGGTTAATGCCAGGGAGGGGCTTCCTCTCTTCCACCTTCGGAGGAAGTTTCCCTTCGCATGGAGAGTTCTCTACCACCTATGGAAGTCAGGAGGGACATGACATTCTGGCTTTCGATGCTTGAGCCCTACTGCCTTCCTCGAAAGGAACCGAAGGACTCCAAGACTCTTCCAAAGTCCTCTTCAAGAACCTTCAAGCCTACAGATGCAGCCTGTCACTTGAGGGATGTGGGTGAACCCCCCCCCCCCCCCCCCCCCCGGAGAAGAGCTCTCAGGGGTGGAAGAAGGAGACTTCTCTGCAAGTCCAAATCCAACGTCGCAAGGAGAGCAGAAAGAGTCGGAACATGCATTCTGTCAGGTTCTGACTCTCATCAGGGTTCTCAATGGGTTTACCAACTGAGAGAGCAAAGACACAGTGTTTTTTGCACCTAGAAGCCCTCAGAGACCAGTGCAACCTTGCCTTGGTCTCAGGGCCTGAAGGGTGCCATGGCTACGATCACCCTACAGCTCTCGGAGCTCTCCTCCTCTCAACGTTCCGGCTGTACCACCAAGCTTCTCCCACCTCCTGTCTGCAGCAGAGGAGCTATTCTGAGATCTTAGACATGCCTCATCCAACTCTTCTTCTCCTCATACAGGCTACTTTGTGGCTTGATGTTTGGTTAGGGACCTTGGAAATCCTGGTAAGAACTGAAGATTTCTCAAAGAAATGTACCAGGGTTCTCACCATTACTCCCACCTGTACCAGGCTTTTGGGAGTCTCCTGCTTTAGGTGGACTTTATGCTTCCTCACCTGTTCCGGCAACTAATCCCTTTAGTGCGCCAGAAACTGCAGCCAGTGGACTAGGGAAGCAGTTCTTGGGTAACCCGGCCAAAGCCAATAGGCCAGAAATGGCTCCAGTAGCTACAGCTGAAGCAGTTCCCCTCTCTCCTCAGCAGCACTTAGTTCCACTCTCCAGGCCAGCAGACAACGGTGCTAAACATCATTCTAGCCGGTGGTAGTGGCTCTCAATAGTTTCTGTACAGGTAGTGCCACTCTACAAGAAGGGGCAGAACCACACACAAGGGTACTCTTCGGGACAGCAGATGGCAGTGTCCCCCTCCAGGCCAGCAGATGGCAGTGTCCCCCTCCAAGCCAGCAGACGGCAGTGTTCCCCTCCATGGCTGCAGACGGCAGTGTCCCCCTCCAGGGCTGCAGACGGCAGTGTCCTCCAGGGCAGCAGACAGCAACAAGCTTGGAACTTTCTTAGGTCACAAGCTGGGAACTTTGTTTGAATACTTTGACCTAGACCGAAAAGGCTCTTTCTTGGTGTTAATTGCTAAGAAATTTGCATCATAAACCTAATAGGATTGTATTTTGAAATAGGACTTTTATATTTTATATCTTTTTTTGGGGTGTTTGGGTGTTTTAGAAAAAAAAACCAGGTACATATGTTTTTATATTGATATAGGGGTGCCCAATTAGTGGGAGGCTTTATTTTCAAATAATTTTTCAGTCTTGTATTGTTTTTCAATTCTTATTCCATGTCATAGCAATGAACTTTTGTTACTAAGTGGTCTTCCCTTCGTTCAAGTATCCCCAGTACATGAGGACAGATGCCCACTTACAAGATGAGGAAGTCTTCAGGTGGACACCTCCTCCCTCTCTCTGATCTGGGCGTTTTATCAAGGCAAGGGAAACCATTCATCTTTGCTTGGCCCTCATCGCTCCCTTCTGGCCTCGGAAGCACTGGTTCCCAGACCTTTTTGAGGTCATAATGAAGCCTTTCAGATAGCTAGAGAGACCAGATCTACTCAAACAGCCTCACTTTCATCATTTTCTTCAGGAGCTCCACATGCTTGATCTTCATGCTTGGAGCCTGTCAGGAGGTTCTCTAGGTAAGAAGTCTTTTCATCTAGTTACCCTAAGCCATGTGATGCTATAGTCTATACAACGAGTTTTTCAAGTCAAATTGGCAGTTTTTTTTTACGCTGATGTAGGATGAAAGGTCATTCTCCTTCCAAACCCTCTCAGCCTAAAATTGCAGAATTCCTGGTCCATCTTCACAGGGATGGAGGGTATCTGTTGTTCTTGAGAAAGTACTGGACAGCACAAAGGCAACCAGAAAGAAACAACTTACCAAGTGAGTAATGTTACTTTGCCATAAGACTAGAACCAAAGCAAAGGCAGAGGGAGAGATATGAAAGAGTTTGTGGTAAATGTTCCTGTCTGATTACTGTAAAACCTTGTGTTCATGATTCTGGAGGAAGGCTCAGGAGTTCATAGCAGTATTAGCAAGACAATTTTGATGGTGACTGGAGAGGAAGTACAGTAAAGGAAATAAGACTATGGATGAAACTCTGTCTTTTTGAAGAGCAAGGGGAAAACTATTTAAAGAATAAAACCAATAATGTCACAGGAAATACTGTGGATTATAGAATCTACAAATAATATGAGATTTTTAGATGCCTGATTTGTGTAACAAGAATAGATAGAACACAGATCAATGTCTGTGGTTTGTATATTTAGGAAAAATGCAAATTACAGTACTATATGAATTTATTTTATTTTTTAGAAAACTCCATTAATTTTATTGAATTTTCCTCTTCTCCAACTGATTGTAGTTTTATTTTCTTCCAGACTTTTCATCTCAAAGGAAGGAATCATCCACCTCTTGCCGCTAATGCTTGTAAGCTACTGAAGGTATATGCCAGAGACGTAAGACTGGAAAAGAAAGGGTCATGTTGGAAGTTTTTGTTGTACTGTATGATGTCTGAGAATAGGAAGTTTAGTCTTAATTTCCTCTCTGAAGTCTATTGAAAATAATATTAAGGGGTGTTTCATCTTGTGATAGGGAGAGGATAATGAATTCTGAACCACCTTTTGAATTTTCAATGAAAAGTGAAATTGAAGATCCACTTTCACTTGCAGTCGATCCAGAAAATAATGATACGTCTGGCAGTGTTGCTCTCTTTAATGATGGCGCTCTTTTCTTGGATCCAAAAATGGAAGTCAAAGTAGAGCCAGAAATATTAGATTTTAGCGAAAGCTACTTGAAAAATTCCTTCGAGTACGATGCATCATTGAGTGAAAATGGTTCATTAAGTTGTAAAGGGGACGTCGATGATGAGGAAAGTGTAGACACTTACTTAGGGACAACTGTGAAAGAGGATAAAGGAAAAGAAAAGGGAAGACTTTTATGTGTAATCAGTGGAAGAGAATTATTACAGAAAGATGTTTTGAATCAAGAGGTGAATCAAATAAATGAGAAGCAGATAAAAAAAAGGATCTTTGGTAATGTTAACTCCAATGCTCTAGCTAGAAAGCGATGCACATGCAGTGAATGTGGGAAAGCTTTTCGTGATAGGTATAGTCTTGAATTACATTTAAGAATTCACACGGGAGAGAAGCCATACAAATGCAATGTCTGTTGCAAAGCTTTTACTAGAGAAGCCCATCTTACTGCACATTTAAGAATTCACACGGGAGAAAAATACAAATGTAATGTCTGCAGCAAAACATTTACTACAAAATCAAGTCTCACTGTACATGTAAGAATTCACACGGGAGAGAAATCATACAAATGCAATGTGTGTAGCAAAACATTTACAAGAGAAGCATATCTCATTGACCATTTAAGAATTCACACAGGAGAGAAGCCATACAAGTGCGATGTCTGTAGCAAAACATTTATTTCAAAAGCACAAATCACTAAACATTTAAGAATTCACATGGAAGAGAATCCATACAAATGCAATGTCTGTAGCAAAGCATTTGCTTCGAAACAATCTCTCACTTACCATTTAAGAATTCACACGGGAGAGAAGCCATACAAATGCAATGTCTGTAGCAAAACATTTGCTAGAGAAGCATATCTCATTGACCATTTAAGAATTCACACAGGAGAGAAGCCATACAAGTGCGATGTCTGTAGCAAAGCATTTGTTACAAAAGCACATCGCGCTTCACATTTAAGAATTCACACGGGAGAGAAGCCGTACAAATGCAATGTCTGTAGCAAAGCATTTACTCTGAAACAATCTCTCACTGAACATTTAAGAATTCACACGGGAGAGAAGCCATACAAGTGCAATGTCTGTAGCAAAGCATTTACTTGTAAACGTTCTCTCAATAAACATTTAAAAATTCACACGGGAGAGAAGCCATACAAGTGCAATGTCTGTAGCAAAGCATTTACTTCAAAAAAATATCTCACTAGACATAAGAAATCACATGAGAGATCTATTCCAATGTCATGAATGTGGCAAAATAAATCATTTAAAACTGAGACTCTATAAACATTTAAGAACTTACATGGAAGAAAAACCATTCATGTGCACTTACTGTGGTAAAGCATTTTGCTCTGAAGGTTTCCTCAAGAATCATCATAGAAGGAGGTGCTATAAAATCTAATATTGTGATCTGGAATAAAGGAGAAAAAACAGCAGAGATTATAGATGTGAGAGTTCTTACCCCTTCGCACGATTACCCAGGCCGTTAGCTCTCAGAGTCGACTTGGTGCCTCCAAACAGATCATGTGAAGCACAGAGCGACACCCCAGGTCAGGCATTAGCCAGTTAGTTTTTTGAACTTACACCCACCTAACGGTGAGTCTCCACTGTAAATATCGTAAGGGTATGTATGTAGTGCCATAACAAATGACAGATTTGGAAATAATTTGTATTTTTGTTGTATCCTTGTACAATCCTGGAGCTCTTAACCCTTTTACCCCCAGGCTATTTGTAAATTTCCAACCCTTAACCCCCATGGGGTTATTTTTTTTCAAGCACATTTTGCAGTATATTTTTTTTTAAATTGCTCTAACAGCCTTAATTTTGACATAGAGGGGTCAGGTTGGTCTCATTCTCTTGGAAAATGCCTGAAGTTTCTTAAAAAATTATCAAAAGTATGCAAAAAAATTTTTAAATAACATTTTTTTGCAAGGACGTACTGGTTCGTCCATGGGGGTAAAGGGATGAGTTTTGTGAAACGTACCAGTACGTCCTTTGGGGGTAAAAGGGTTAACACATACTGATCCCGCCATCACCCTCCCTCAGGAAGTCCTGCTGCAATTGCACAGTGACTTTCAGTTACAAGTGGTGGTGTGAGCAGAGTGGTTGGTCCAACTCTTGCTCTCCCTTCGCTAAGTAGCTAAAAGTTACTATTAGAAGCCAAGGGGCAAAAGCAAATTGCCACTAGCCAAAGGGAGCAAATAGTTGACAGTCTGGTGCAGTGAAGAAATAGGAATGTAAAGAATAAACTATATAAGAGAAAAATTAAATTATTTTAAGATAGATAACAATGTTGAATTAATAAGCATTATAAAAACCAGGAAATGAAACATCGCCAACCGATAAAACATTTGTATCAAGTTTGAACTTGTAAATATCTACTGATTCAGTTGCAGGGGCAGTAGTTGATTGGCTTGGTCACAGCCTAAATAAAGCTTAGAGAATAATATACAGCATTAAGCCTTTTGAAACAATGTTGGTGACATTGTCTCTTTTTTAAAGTAATACTGGATGATTCTACCTGCGTTTTGTACTGTAGTGAAGTTATAAATGTTAGCGGGAAGGAAGAATTAAAAGCCAGTCTGCTCATATTGGAATATGAAGCCATGCAATTATTTACAAAGTACTATGGTACGGAGATAGCTTCATTTTGGGGGTTTGAATATAAGTATAGTAATAAGGTAGAAAAGTATTTTTTAAGATTTATGTGATTTTCTTGATGTGATCTCTTTTGTGGTCTTAGTGACTAGTTTAGGTTTTATAATTTTCCATTGGATTGTCCTTGAGAGGAGAATCTTCATTAAAATATCTAACTATTTGGTTTCTCTTTCATTTCCACAAATGCTCTTCTCAAACATCTCAATCTGCATTGGTCTTTCTGGAGAGAGAGTTTCTCATCAAATGATTTCACAGCATTCTTAGTACAGTACTGTATTCAGGTTTCACAAGAATGAAGTTAAGATTTAAAGATATTTTGCTGAGTAATATTCCAAGTCCCAGGGCTGGGTCTTGTGGGTAAAATCCATAACCCAATTTATTTAAGAATAAATTCTACAGGTTTCAGTATTAATGTGAGTTTACAAAATCGAATATCTGATGTTATTAATTAAGTTTACAGTATATTGATTGTATTTGTGGTACAGAGCAGTAATCATGTCCAGAGGCTGTCATGGTTTGTTTTTTGGAAATTTGATTTGTTTGGGCTCATAGCTCACCCTAATGTTAACTGTACTAAGTGCAATCATTTGGGTTTAATTTCGGGTCAAGTTTGTTGTCGGTGTTTGCATAAGAAAAATAGAAGGCTAATGGATTAAAAGCAATATTTTATATATAACTTTCAAGAAATATTTGTTTGTTCCGTCACTTTATACAAACCTTCGCTATTTATAAGGATATTACATTTGGTGAGGCTGAAAGATGAGCCATAAGACTTTTATCGAGGGTTAACTACCCATTCCGCTAGTTTGTGGGGATAGGGGGTGTTGCTTGCTACCGCTCCCTCTCACACACCAGTGATTTAGGTCACTTTGGTTTTGGCTCATTGTCATTCTTCACCCTCTCCAAGTTATATTTTGGACTGCCATTAATGGTTTTTGTCTGTTCTTTCTCTTTAATAGTATGTGTTTGTGTTGACTTTTGCCACCATGCGTTTCTGCTCTGGACTTGAAGGTTGGCCCTGCGGTACCTTCATGTCGGCCGTGGACACCAACCTCCACACACTTTGTCCCACCTGGAGAGGTCAACGGTGTGATTGTGGTAATAAGTGTAATGAGTGTCGGGAGTGAGCTGGCTCCCAGTGGGAAAGGTTTGGGCAACGCCGGAAGAAGTCAAAGCGGGGTATTTATCTTTCAAAGGTTCCTTTGAAGGGAAAATAAACACAAGACCTCTTCTTCTGCTTCCCAACCTTCCACTGTTCTGTCCATCCTTTGAGGGGGAAGCTGCGTCCTTCATCTGTCTCCTGTGAGTGACTCTCACCATCGGGGGAGTTCTCTCATAGAGACTCCTCTTCGGAGGATTGCTAGTATAGGTGAGCTTGCTGTTCCCACGTCTCAGAGCTCACCCTCCGCTTCGCCTGAGAGATTGCCTTTGACCATCGGTGAGAAGGCGCTTCTTTGGCCTTGTCTTTGCAGACGTCCCCCGCAGAGGAGCTTCTGCTTTAGTCGTCTTCTGGCCTTCAACCTTCGCCCATTCCTGGTCATTATCTTGACGACGCTGCTGCTAGTCCTCGGCCGTGGACTCTTCTGTGGATTGTTCGCGATCCCTATCAGTGGATGTTCGCCCTTCCAAAGGGCACTTCCACCTTTGTGCTGACCTGCCGTCATGCTTCCTGTCTCCTGTACATCATCCGGATGTTCTTCCAAAGCGTTCAGCTGCGCGCCAACAATTTCCAGCTTGCCAGCGCCCTGCAGTGCACCAGTGCTCTCCAACAGCATGTCAGCGTCATCTTGTATTCCAACGCTTTCAGAGCGTCTTCGCTCTCCAGTGCTTCGACCTTTGCCTGACCACCATCCTTCTCCTGCTTGTCCTCAGCACCCTCTAACCCCCCAGCGATCTACCGGTTGCCGGCGCTCTTCAGTGTAGCCCCTCCATTCCAAAGAGCAGCGTTTGCCATTGCTTGCCAGCTAACCTACGCTTGCCAGTGCAACAGTGGTCCCCAGCTCAAGCTCGTCAGCGCTCCCCAAGACATCAGGGCTCTCCAAACCAGCGTGTGCCAAAGCTCTCTCCAGCTCATCAGCACCCTCCAGCTCGCCGGCGTTCTTCAACGCCCACCTGCTTGCCAGTGCTCTCCTGCGCATTCACTGGAAACTGCGCACCAGCATCCTCCTGCGCAGTGCCTTACTGCACCCCAGCGCTCTCCTGCGCGCCACCGCTCTTCTGCACACAAGAACTCTCCGGCCCACCAGTGTCTGCTGTGCGCCTGCGCTCACCGGCTCACGTGCACCATGGCCATGAGCAGGCTTCTACAAGCTCCTATGTTTATTGAACATCAAATTGACAGGTCACCATCGCCTCATTCCCATCCCCGCAAAGGCATTACAGTGCTATCAGCGGGGAAAGGGGAAGGGGTCTTCACAGAAGGGTTCAGGATCCTGAAGCTGCCTTCCTCAATGGTGGACCCATCAACAGCAGAGACTCTTGACAGGGAACCTTCGGTCCCTTTCCCTTCAGGGGATCTTTCTGACAGTGCGTCAGTCAGTCAGCAGCTGTGGTTCAGTGCTATGCTCAGAGTAGTGGTGCAAGCCTTCAAGCCTTGTCTGTCTGCCAGCTCTTCGGAGCAACCTTACAGCTCCAGCAGACATATTGCAAGGAACCACTGCTTCTTGTTCTCCCCTGTAGAGGAAGAGAGGAGTCTCAGATGCGGTTACTTCCCTAAGGGTAAAGCTGACTCCTGTTAGGCCAACAAGGCCTGCTTTTCCTGCATCTTCCACCAGACACTCTCCTAACTCACTCTGCCGAGAGAGTTGCGTGAGGGAGGGGCTTCCTCTCTTCCACCTTCAGAGGAAGTTTCCCCTCGCTCTGATAGTTCTTCACCACCGTGGGAAGTCATGAGGGACATGACAATCCGGCCTTCAATGCTTGAGTCCTACCTCCTTCCTCGGAAGGAACCTAAGGACTCCAAGACTCTTTCAAAAGTCCTCTTCAAGGACCTCTAATTCTACAGATGCAGCCAGTCACTCAAGGGATGTCCGCAACCCACTCCGAGAAGAGCTCTTGTGTGTGGAAGAAGGAGACTTTGCTGCCAGTTCAATTTCGGAAGGAGAGCAGAAAGTGTCATAACATGCATTCTGGCAGGTTCAGACTCTCTTGAGGGTTCTCAATTTGTTTACCAACCCAGAGATACTCCCTCGAGAGGGCAAAGACCAGTGCCGCCTTGCGTTGGTCTCAGGAGCTGAAGGGTGCCAGGGCTAAGATTGCCCTACAGTCTTCTGTGGTTGGTGTTGTGGAAGGGGTATTTCTCCTCTTGATGCCACCATTCCAGCAATAGCAGAGTTCTTCGTGTATTTACGTGAAGAAATGCGCCAGTCAGTCATGGCGGTGAAAGGCTATCGCTCAGCCTTAAGCGTCGCCTTTAGACTGAATGGAATGGTCATTTCTTAAGCTTCGCCTTTAGACTGAATGGAATGGCCATTTCTTTATCGCCAGAACTTTCCATACTCATACGGAGTTATAAACTTACCTGTCCTCTGTCTGAAGTGAGACCTCCCCCTTGGAACGTGGTTCGAGTTCTCAGGTCTCTGAAGAGACCTCCGTATAAACCATTATCACCACCTAACCTGGAAGATGATGTTCCTGATAGCTTCGGCTTCAGCCAAGAGAGTCATTGAACTTCATGGTCTCTCATACAACATCTCCCATTCAAGGGGAGGGGAGAGAGGTAACGTTCATCTTCGTCCCTGAGTTTGTTGCTAAGACTCAGAACCCGGGAGTAGCGGATCCTCGATTCGACTCCTTCCGGATTTTGAGTCTTTGTTCTGTAACAGATGACCCTGATCATCTCTTACTCTGCCCAGTGAGAAGTTTGAGGCTGTACCTTAAGAGAACAGCCACAGCCCGTCCCCATGTGCCTGCACTCTTTGTCAGAACAGGGAGGACCAAGAGGAGGGTCACCAAGAACACCATCTCAGCATGGATTTGCAAGATCATAGACCATGCGCTGAATCCTTCACGTCGCCCCAGAGCTCATTATGTCGGGCGTAGGTACATCCCTGGCATTGAAGAGGAACTTCTCAGTGACAGGGTCTTCAGGCTCGGGTGTGGAAATGAAAGAACACTCTCACAGCTCATTGCCTGCAAGATATGACCCACAGGAGGCTCGATACGTTTTCTATTGGCCCTGTGTTTGCTGCACAATAGCTGGTATAAAATGCTCGCTCCTTATTGGACAAGTATCAGAAGGTTGAGGACACTGTATTCGGTTTTAGTCAGTGTGAATTCTTTTCTCCATCGTCCTCTCTCCTGGGGAAAGCAGCATCCTTGGTTCTCTGCATAAGCTGACCTCAAACCACAGCAGGTAAACCATGCTCCCTTGTGTAGATAGTATAAAGCTAATACTGTTGCGTCCCCATACCCTGGTGAGGTGGTATTGGGAAAGTCTTGTTTACAACAGTTTTTACTATAAAAGACTCGGAATAACTTTTACCTGGATGGTCACACTTCTAAATATCTCAACATATAGCTTGCGTAGGGCGTGTTGTGACCGAGGCAACACCTGCCCTGAGTGTTGGGGGTGGTGTGCCTCACAGTGGAAGTGCTTTGGACGTAGGTGCAAGAAGTCTAAGAGAGATTCTTTGTCTTGAGGGTGTTCCTCGAAGTCGAAGAAACTTTGAACTTCTTCATCCCTCCCCCCGATCTCTTCCCGAATCTCCTGCTCGATCAGTGTCCCGTGGAACGGTCAAACAGAAGCATAGACCATTTAACATCAGGTCAATTTTGGGGTTTAAGGGACGTAACTGTTTCCCCTGGAGAAGCGGTTCTGCCCTCCCCTTGGGGAGTGGCTGCTCTTTTTCTGATAATTTACAGGTGTATCCATCAATGGGTATGGCTGGTCCCCTGTCAAACGAGGCGTTGTTGGAGCTTCTCCATCTAGGTGCTGAGAGGAAGTGGACATTGGCTTCGTCTGAGGTGGATCTGTTGCCGATGAGTGCTGTCCTTGGCTATTCTGGAGTTTCTGCCACCTTGTCCGCAGAAGAGTCTTCCCCTTTGCCTTCGCCTGCTTTGGAACTATAAAATGAGACATAATCCTTTGTGTTTCACAGTTAGGCAACCTCTTTCTTGCCAGTTATCTCTTGTTTGACCAGAGAGAATGATTGCATAGCATTCATTACCATAGTGTTTATTGATTCTGTTTAGTTCACAGACTGTAAGTGGACCCTTCAGTGAAAATAGGTTAAAGGCTGGATACCATTTATCATGTATTATTTCTATCTCATGATTATTCTTATCACTGACTGTCGTTTTCCCATCATAATATAATTGCCTCATATATATCGACAGATTTTCCATGGTTAGTTTCATAGCTACGTCCCCAGAAACAGGTGACCATAAAGTGGCATAGAAAGAGTTCAGCAGCAGTCAAAGTTAAGGGTTGTCAATGTCCAAACCCTTTTGACTCCTTTAGGAGATAATGAACCACAATGTAGCGTGGTTCTCCTTTAAGCTTTTCTTATGTAATAAGCTTGGAAATTTCTCATGTCAAAAGCTTGGAACTTTCTTATGTTCCATGCTTAAAGCTTTCATATGTTGCAAGCTTGGAACTTACTTATGTTAAAAGCTTGAAACTTTCTTATGTTTCAAGCTTAAATCTTTATGTTCCAAACTTAAGGTTTTTTATGAATACTTTGACCTTGACCAAAAAGGCTCTTTCTTGGTGTTAATTGCTAAGAAATTTGCATCATAAACCTAATGGAACTGTATTTGAAAAAGGCCTTTTATATGTTATTTTCAGGTGTGGGGGTGTCTTTAAAAAAAAAAAGGTACTTGTGTTTTTGTATTGATATAGGAGTGCCCAATGAGTGTGCGTTTTTTTTTTTTTTTTTTTATAATTTTTCTG
Source organism: Palaemon carinicauda (assembly GCF_036898095.1). Taxonomy (NCBI): domain Eukaryota; kingdom Metazoa; phylum Arthropoda; class Malacostraca; order Decapoda; family Palaemonidae; genus Palaemon; species Palaemon carinicauda. Next base: position 65,586 of record NW_027171143.1, read on the forward strand.
TCTAGTTATTATTCATTGGAATAAACTTTGGTTGCCAAGTCGTTTTCTCTTCATTAAAGTATCCCCAGAAGGACAGATGCCCACTTACAAGATTGGGAAGTCTTCAGGTGTACACCTCCCCCCTCTCTCTGATCTGGGTTGCTCTCAACTCGGCGAGGGAAACCAGTCGTCTTTCCTTGGCCCTCATCGCTTCCTTCTGGCCTCGGAAGGACTGGTTCCCAGACCTTTTTGAGGTCCTAGTGAAGCCTCCTGTCAGATTGCTAGAGAGACCAGATTTACTCAAACAGCCTCACTTTCATTGTCTTCATCAGGGGCTCCACATACTTCATCTTCATGCTTGGAGCCTGTCAGGAGGTTCTCAAGGTGAAAAGGCTTTTTATCTAGTTAGCCTAAGCCATGTGATGCTCTACATGTCGAGTTTATCAAGTCAAATGGGCAGTTTGTTTGACGCTGGTACTGGATGAAAGGTCATTCTTCATCCAGACCCTTTCGGCCTAAAATTGCAGAATTCCTGGTCCATCTTCACAGGGATAGAGGGTATCTGATAGTGTTGAGGAGGCACTGGACAACACAAAGGCAACCAGAAAGAAACAACTTACCAAGTGAGTAATGTTACTTTGCCATAATACTAGAACCAAAGCAGAGGGAGAGATATGGAAGAGTTTGTGGTAAATTTTCCTTTCTATGCTGTTCATTATTCTGGAGGAAGGCTCAGAGGTGCATAGCAGTATTAGCAAGACAATTTTGATGGTGACTGGAGAGTAAGTACAGTAAATGAAATAAGACAATGGATGAAATGTCTATGTCTTTTTGAAGAGCAAGGGGAAAACTATTTAAAGAATAAAACTAATAATGTCACAGGAAATACTGTGGATTATAGAATCTACAGAGGATATGAGATTTTTAGATGCCTGAAATGTGTAACAAGAACAGATAGAACAGTGGTTTGTATGTTTAGAAAAAAGGCAAATTACATAACTTTATGAATTTATTTAATTTTTTAGAAACCTCCATTAATTTTATTGAGTTTTCCTCTTCTCCAACTGATTGTAGTTTTCTTTTCTTCCAGACTTTTCATCTCAAAGGAAGGAATCATCCACCTCTTGCTGCTAAAGCTTGTGAGCTACTGAAGGTATATGCAAGAGATGTAAGACTGGAAAAGAAAGGGTCATGTTGGAAGTTTTTGTTGTACAGTATGATGTCTGAGAATAGGAAGTTTAGTCTTTATCTCATCTTTGAAGTCTATTGAAAATAATATTAAAGGGTGTGTCATCTTTTGATATGGAGAGGATGATGAATTCTGAACCACCTTTTGAATTTTCAATGAAAAGTGAAATTGAAGATCTATTTTCACCTGCAGTCGATCCAGAAAATAATGATACGTCTGGAAGTGTTGCTCTCTTTAATGATGGCGCTCTTTACTTGGATCCAAAAATGGAAGTCAAAGTAGAGCCAGAAATATTTGATTCTAGCGAAAGCAACTTGACAAATTCCTACGGGTACGATGCATCGGTGAGTGAAAACGGTTCATTAAGTTGTAAAGGGGATGTCGATGATGAGGAAAGTGTAGACACCTACTTAGGGACAGATGTGAAAGAGGATAAAGGAAGAGAAAAAGGAAGACTTTCATGTGCAATCAGTGGAAGAGAATTATTACAGAAAGATGTTTTGAATCAAGAGGTGAATCAAATAAAGGAGAAGCAGATAAAAAAAAGGATCTTTGGTAATGTTAACTCCAATGCTCTAGCTAGAAAGCTATGCACATGCAGTGAATGTGGGAAAATGTTTTCTAATGAATTTAATCTTACTGTGCATTTAAGAATTCACACGGGAGAGAATCCATACAAATGCAATGTCTAGCAAAGCATTTAATACAAAATCACATCTCACTATACATTTAAGAATTCACACGGGAGAGAGGCCATACAAGTGTGATGTCTGTAGCAAAACATTTTCTTCGCAATACAGTCTCGCTGCACATTCAACAATTCACACGGGAGAGAAGCCATACAAATGTAATGTCTGTAGCAAAAAATTTTTTTCGAAACAAAGTCTCACTGTACATTTAAGAGTTCACATGGGAGAGAAGCCATACAAATGCAATGTCTGTAGCAAAACATTTACCCAGAAACACAATCTCACTGTACATTCAAGACTTCACACGGGAGAGAAGCCATACAAGTGCAATGTCTGTAGTAAAACATTTAATACAAAATCACTTCTCACTGTACATTTAAGAATTCACACGGGAGAGAAGCCATACAAGTGCAACGTCTGTAGCAAAACATTTTCTTCGCAATACAGTCTCGCTGCACATTCAACAATTCACACGGGAGAGAAGCCATGCAAATGTAATGTCTGTAGCAAAACATTTTTTTCGAAATACAGTCTCACTGTACATTTAAGAGTTCACACGGGAGAGAAGCCATACAAGTGTGATGTCTGTAGCAAAACATTTACCCAGAAACACAATCTCATTGTACATTCAAGACTTCACACGGGAGAGAAGCCATACAAGTGCAATGTCTGTAGCAAAACATTTACCCAAAAACACAATTTCACTGTACATTCAAGATTTCACATGGGAGAGAGGCCATACAAGTGCAACGTCTGTAGCAAATTCTTTACTTCGAAAAAATATCTCTCTAGACATAAGAAATCACATGAGATCTATTCCAGTGTCATGAATGTGGCAAATCATATAATTTTCATTATTAATCTTACCCGATGATCATGTAGCTGTCAACTCCGTTGCCCGACAGAAATCTACGGTCGGGATACGCCAGCGATCGCTATACAGGTGGGGGTGTACACAACAGTGTCATCTGTGAGCAGGTACTCAAGTACTTCTTGTCAACAAGAACTCAATTTTTCCTCTGTCGTGCCACCGGCTAGACCTACTTGGATACGCTGTTGATTCTGGAGTTGTTTTCTCACAAATTGGTGATGTATTCGCTCTAGAGTTTAGCCTTCGCTATTCAGGAATCTTTTTCATTAGCTTAGCAAGCTTTTGGATTTAATTTGGATTAATTGTTAACGAACTTTGCCAGTTTTTGGAATTCCCCCTTGACCATTTCTTCAATTCAAGATGTCTGACCAGTCTCAAGTCCCTAAGTACAGGCAGTGTAGTGTTAGGGCTTGTACTCGGCGTCTTCCGAAGGCCTCCATAGATCCTCACACCGTTTGTTCCAATTGTAGGGGTAAATCCTGTCAATTGGAAGATTGGTGTGAGGAATGCATTGGGCTTTCGGAATTCGATTTTAACGAATTCCTTAAAAATGCACTTAGGCTAGAGAAGGATAGGATCAGGAGGAGTTCTTCTCGCTCTGTTGATTTTTCCTCTCCCCATGCCCCTCAACCTTTTCCTTCCCCTGTAGTGGTGACTCCCGACCCTGCTACTAGTGCTCAACCATCCATGGCGGATATGATGCGTGCCATTCAGGCTCTGGGTGACAGAGTGGAGTCGTTGGCTAGTGACCGTAATCAGCTTTTGGCAGACGTCAAAGAGCTGAAAGCGAAAAGTGCAGTGGGAAGTGTTCGTAGTGCAAGTGAAGTGCAAAGTGTCAGTGTCAGTGTTGCGCATGAGGGTACATCTGTTCGTGCCAGTCGTTCTCCCAGTCCGGGACCTCTTGCAAGCTCCCAAGCCCAGGGGAGAAGCAATGTCGAAGGACCAAAGGGTTCGGCAGGCCTTGATCAGCGTACGGATGTACCCTCAGTGGTTGCGGACGTATCCGTCAGAGATCGTCCCATCCACAAACAGACGAATGAGCCCTGTCATTCCTCGTCTGTGGAAGAAGTTGCAAGGAAGAAACGATGGACCAAGGTCTCACGACCTCTCAAGCGTAAGGTCCCTTCCGAGCGAGTCCAACGGCCCAGATGTAGCCACTGGGTCAGTTCGGACTCGCCGCAGTCTTCCGAAGACTGCACACCTCCCAAGAGAGGTAGAGTGGTTCCACAGCAGGCTACTACTCCGTCTGTTGCTGCACCAACCACGGTAGACCCTAAGTGGTCTATGCTGCAGACTATGCAGTCTCAGCTTGCCGCGTTCATGCAAGAGTATCATGCTGAGAAGGTTGACACTGCACCTGTTAACCTTCAACCTGCCACGGTTGTGCGCTCAGCAGATACTGCGGCTGCCTGCTCCCACACTCCACCTGTGAGAGCTCCACCACCGATGCGCAGTCCACCCTGCCAGACGCATGTTCTTGCCGCACCATCTGTTGACATGCGTGAGCCACCGCATCAGCAGTGGGAAGGTGCTGTAGAGCTGCCGTGTTTTGACACAATGCGGCATACTCCGCAACCCATGCGGCATGCTCCGCATCCAACACGGCATGCTCCGCAACCCACGGCAGTCCCTCCCACGCACCAGCACTCTGCCTTTGTTGTTGCCAGCTCGCAGACCGACCAGCAGCGGCATGTTGTTGGATCCGCAGCAGCTATGCATGCACCCGTGCTGCCGGATTCAGCCGTTCAGCTGTCTGCTCCGCCTTTGCCTCTTCCTCCTCAGCTTTCGGATGATGGAATTTCGGATGACGAAGCTGCACATTTGGATGAACCGCACTCCGACTTTGAAGGGCCCAAGTCTTCGCCTCCCTCCTTAGACTTTCGTAAAGTCCTTGCCTTGTTCAGGGACTTGTATCCAGAACAGTTTGTGTCTGCAACCCCTCGCTCTCCTCCCTCCGAGTTTGCTCTGGGCATGCAGTATGCTGCTCCTGCCTTCACCAAGCTTGTTCTCGCCCGCTCATCTAAGAGAGCTTTGAGGGTTATGGGAGAGTGGTTGCAGTCTAAGAAGCAACTGGGAAAGACTGCTTTCATCTTTCCGCCTACCAAGCTTGCTTCCAAATCTAGCGTCTGGTATGCCACGGGAGAGGAACCCGGCTTGGGAGTTCCTGCCTCTGCCCAGGGCGACTTCTCAAGTCTGGTTGACTCTCCCTGCAGGCTGGCTATGAGACGATCTAAGGTTTGCTGGTCCTTTTTTGACTTGGATCATCTGTTGAAGGGAGTCTTTCGCGCTTTTGAGATCTTCAACTTCCTCGATTGGTGCTTGGGAGCCTTAAGCAGGAAGACTTCCCCTTCGGATAAGGACACTGCCATGCTTTTCATGTCCAGCATGGACAAAGCCATTCGGGATGGGTCTGGTGAGCTTGCGGCTTCGTACGTGTCGGGAGTGCTTAAGAAGAGAGAACATCTTTGCTCCTTCTTGTCGTCTGGGATCACTCCTTGCCAGAAGTCGGAGTTGTTGTTTGCTCCTCTCTCCAAGTGTCTGTTTCCGGAGGAGCTGATTCAGGGTATGGCTGCTTCGCTTATCCAGAAGGATACCCATGATCTGATGGCCTCTTCCGCACGTAAGGCTAAAGCTTTACCTCCCGTGCCTAGGCCTTTCCGTCCTGCTGCAGTGGACACACCAGCAACTAGGTTCATCCCGCCCTTTCGTGGCAGAACCTCCAGCAGAGGAGGTACCCGTGCCGACAGTCACCGTGGCAAGTCCAAGAAGGGTTCCAAGTCCGCAAAAGGCAGGTTCTGACTGCCTTCCTCTCCAGACAGCAGTGGGAGCCAGGCTCAAGAACTTCTGGCAAGCCTGGGAGAGCAGAGGTGCAGGCACTCAGTCTGTGAAGTGGCTAAGGGAGGGCTACAGGATTCCATTCTGCCGCAGTCCCCCTCTAGCTACATCTCCCATCAACCTCTCTCCCAACTACAAGGAGAAGGACAAGAGGCTAGCGTTGCAACAAGAGGTGTCGCTCTTGCTACAAAAGGGAGCGGTTGTCATAGTTCGGGACCATCAATCCCCGGGCTTCTACAACCGCCTCTTCCTGGTAGCAAAGAAGACAGGAGGTTGGAGACCGGTGCTGGACGTCAGTGCTCTCAATGCTTTTGTCACCAAGCAGACGTTCACGATGGAGACGACGAAGTCGGTCCTAGCAGCGGTCAGGAAGGAGGACTGGATGGTCTCGTTAGACCTGAAAGACGCTTACTTTCACGTCCCCATCCATCCAGACTCCCAACCTTTCCTAAGGTTCGTCTTTGGAAAGGTTGTGTACCAGTTCCAAGCCCTGTGCTTTGGCCTAAGCACGGCACCTCTTGTGTTTACCAAACTGATGAGGAATATTGCCAAATTCCTTCACTTGGCAGACATCAGAGCCTCCCTCTATTTGGACGACTGGCTTTTAAGAGCTCCGTCAAGTCGTCGCTGTCTGGAGAATCTCAGATGGACATTGGATCTGACCAAGGAATTGGGCCTCCTGGTCAATTTAGAGAAGTCCCAACTCGTCCCATCCCAGACCATTGTCTATCTAGGTATGGAGATTCAGAGTCGAGCTTTTCGGGCTTTTCCGTCGGCCCCAAGGATCAATCAAGCCCTAGAATGCATCCAGAGCATGCTGAGAAGGATCCGATGTTCAGTCAGGCAGTGGATGAGTCTAACAGGGACACTTTCATCGCTGGCCCTGTTCATCGAGTTAGGGAGACTCCACCTCCGCCCCCTTCAGTATCATCTAGCTGCTCACTGGAGAAAGGACATGACGCTAGAAGCGGTCTCGGTTCCTGTTACCCTAGAGATGAGGTCAACACTGACGTGGTGGAGGAATAGCATTCTTCTCAAGGAAGGTCTTCCATTGGCTGTTCAGACCCCCGACCATCGTCTCTTCTCGGACGCATCGGACACGGGCTGGGGTGCGACTCTGGACGGACAGGAATGCTCGGGCACGTGGAATCAGGAGCAAAAGACACTTCACATCAATTGCAAGGAGCTTTTGGCAGTTCATCTGGCCTTGATAAGCTTCAAGTCCCTCCAACTAAACAAGGTGGTGGAGGTGAACTCCGACAACACCACAGCCTTGGCTTACATCTCCAAGCAAGGAGGGACTCATTCGAGGAAGTTGTTCGAGATCGCAAGGGACCTCCTCATTTGGTCAAAAGATCGAAAGATTTCGCTGGTAACGAGGTTCATTCAGGGCGACATGAATGTCATGGCAGATCGCCTAAGCCGGAAGGGTCAGGTCATCCCCACAGAGTGGACCCTTCACAAGAATGTTTGCAGCAGACTATGGGCCCTGTGGGGTCAGCCCACCATAGATCTTTTCGCTACCTCGATGACCAAGAGGCTCCCGTTGTATTGTTCTCCGATTCCAGACCCAGCAGCAGTTCACGTGGATGCCTTTCTGTTGGATTGGTCCCATCTAGACCTGTATGCGTTCCCTCCGTTCAAGACTGTCAACAGGGTACTTCAGAAGTTCGCCTCTCACGAAGGGACACGGTTGACGTTGGTTGCTCCCCTCTGGCCCGCGAGAGAATGGTTCACCGAGGTACTGCAATGGCTAGTGGACGTTCCCAGGACTCTTCCTCTAAGAGTGGACCTTCTACGTCAGCCTCACGTAAAGAAGGTACACCCAAGCCTCCACACTCTTCGTCTGACTGCCTTCAGACTATCGAAAGACTCTCAAGAGCTAGAGGCTTTTCGAAGGAGGCAGCCAGAGCGATTGCCAGAGCAAGGAGGACATCCACTCTCAGAGTCTATCAGTCAAAATGGGAAGTCTTCCGAAGCTGGTGCAGGGCGAATGCAGTTTCCTCAACCAGTACCTCTGTAACGCAGATAGCTGACTTTCTGTTACATCTAAGGAATGTCAGATCCCTATCAGCCCCTACGATCAAGGGTTACAGAAGCATGTTGGCAGCGGTTTTCCGCCACAGAGGCTTGGATCTTTCCTCCAACAAAGATCTACAGGACCTCCTTAGGTCTTTTGAGACCTCTAAGGAACGTCGGTTGTCCACACCAGGCTGGAACCTAGACGTGGTTTTAAAGTTCCTGATGACATCAAGATTCGAACCGCTTCAATCAGCCTCTTTTAAGGATCTCACATTAAAGACTCTTTTCCTCGTTTGCTTAGCAACAGCTAAAAGAGTCAGTGAGATCCACGCCTTCAGCAGGAACATAGGTTTTACATCTGAAACGGCTACGTGTTCCTTGCAGCTCGGTTTTTTGGCTAAAAACGAACTTCCTTCGCGTCCTTGGCCCAAGTCGTTCGAGATCCCAAGCCTGTCCAACTTGGTGGGGAACGAACTTGAGAGAGTACTTTGCCCAGTAAGAGCTCTTAAGTACTATTTAAGACGGACAAAGCCATTACGGGGACAATCTGAAGCCTTATGGTGTTCTATCAAGAAGCCTGCTTCACCGATGTCTAAGAACGCAGTTTCTTACTACATCAGGCTTCTGATTAGAGAGGCCCATTCCCATCTGAAGGAAGAAGACCTTGCTTTGCTGAAGGTAAGGACACATGAAGTGAGAGCTGTCGCTACTTCAGTGGCCTTCAAACAGAACCGTTCTCTGCAGAGTGTTATGGATGCAACCTATTGGAGAAGCAAGTCAGTGTTCGCATCATTTTATCTCAAAGATGTCCAGTCTCTTTACGAGAACTGGTACACCCTGGGACCATTCGTAGCAGCGAGTGCAGTAGTAGGTGAGGGCTCAACCACTACATTCCCATAATCCCATAACCTTTTTTAATCTTTCTCTTGAAATGCTTTTTATTGTTGTTTTTTGGGTTGTACGGAAGGCTAAGAAGCCTTCCGCATCCTGGTTGATTTGGCGGGTGGTCAAATTCTTTCTTGAGAAGCGCCTAGATTAGAGGTTGTGATGAGGTCCTTTAGTATGGGTTGCAGCCCTTAATACTTCAGCACCTAGGAGTCGTTCAGCATCCTAAGAGGACCGCTAGGCTCAGTAAGGAAGACGTACTTAAAATGGCAGAGTAATGGTTCAAGTCGACTTCCTTACCAGGCACTTATTTATTTTATGTTTGTTATTTTGAATAACTACTAAAATGAAATACGGGATACTTAGCTTCTTTTGTTAACATGTTTGCTGGTCTCCACCCACCACCCTGGGTGTGAATCAGCTACATGATCATCGGGTAAGATTAATATTGAAAAATGTTATTTTCATTAGTAAAATAAATTTTTGAATATACTTACCCGATGATCATGAATTAAAGGACCCACCCTTCCTCCCCATAGAGAACCAGTGGACCGAGGAGAAAATTGAGTTCTTGTTGACAAGAAGTACTTGAGTACCTGCTCACAGATGGCGCTGTTGTGTACACCCCCACCTGTATAGCGATCGCTGGCGTATCCCGACCGTAGACTTCTGTCGGGCAACGGAGTTGACAGCTACATGATCATCGGGTAAGTATATTCAAAAATTTATTTTACTAATGAAAATAACATTTTAAAACAGAGACTCGATAAACATTTAAGAACGCACATGGAAGAAAAACCATTCATGTGCTCGGACTGTGGTAAAGCATTTTGCTCTGAAGGTTTCCTCAAGAATCATCATAGAAGGAGGTGCTATAAAATCTGATATTGTGATCTGGAATAAAGAAAAAAACAGCAAAGATTATAGATGTGAGAGTTCTTACCCCTTCGCACGATTACCCAGGCCGTTAGCTCTCAAAGTCGACGAGGTGACATGATGCCTCCAAACATCTCATGCGAAGCACAGAGTAACACCTCAGGTCAGGCACTAGCCAGGTAGTTTTTTGGACTTACACCCACCCAACGGTGAGTCTCCACTGTAAATATCGTAAGGGTTTGTATGTAGTGGAGTAATAAATGACAAATTTGAAAGAAATTTGCATTTTCCCTATGTATACAATCCTGGAGCTCTTAACACATACTGGTCCCGCCATCACCTTCCCCCAGTAAGTTCTGCCGCAATTGCACAGTGTCTTTCAGTTACAAGTGGTGGTGTGACCAGAGTGGTTGGTCCAACTCTTGCTCTCCCTTCGCTAAATAGCTGAAAGTTTTACAGCTAGTTCCAGCTGTTGCCAAAATGCATCTCCGCTGTAAAGAGCTCCAGGTTTGTATAGTTAGGAAAAATACAAATTATTTCCAAATTTGTCATAGCATAATTATTACTATTAGAAGCCAAGGTGCAGAAGCAAATTGCCCCTAGCCCAAGGGACCTAATAGTTGACAGTCTGGTGTAGTGAAGAAATAAGAATGTAAAGAATAAACTATATAAGAGAAATGAAAAATGAGATTATTTGAAAATAGATAACAATGTTGAATAAATGAGCATTATAAAAACCAGGAAATGAAACATAGTCAACAGAAAAACATTTGTAATAAGTTTGAACTTGTAAATATCCGCTGATTTAGTTTCAGGGCCAGTAGTTGATTGGCTTGGTCACAGCCTAAATAAAGCTTAGAGAATAATATACAGCATTAAGCCTTTTGAAAAAATACTGGTGACATTTTCTCTTTTTTGGAAATTAGTACTGGATGATTCTACCTGCTTCTTGTACTGTAGTGAAGTTATGAATGTTAGCAGGAAGGAAGAATCAAAATCTAGTCTACTTGTATTGGAATATGAAGTCATGCAATTATTTACAAAGTACTATGGTATGGAGATAGCTTCGTTTTGGGAGTTTGAATATAAGTATAGTAATAAGGTAATAAAGTATCATTATTTTTTAAGATTTATGTGATTTTCTTGATGTAATCTCTTATGGTCTTAGTGATTAGTTTAGGTTATATAATTGTCATTGGATTGTCCTTGAGAGGAGAATCTTCATTAAAATATCTAACTATTTGGTTTCTCTTTCATTTCCACAAATGCTCTTCTCAAACATTTCAATCTGCATTGGTCTCTCTGGAGAGAGAGTTTCTCGTCAAATAATTTTACAGCATTCTTAGTACAGTACTGTATTCGGGTTTTACAAGAATGAAGTTAAGATTTAAATATATTTGTTCCGTAACGAATACAAAGCACGCTATTTAATTGGGGTATTACTTTCAGCGTAGCTGAAATGACGAGCCATTAAAATTTAGCGAGGGTTAACTACCCATGCCGCTAGTTAGTGTGGAAGGTAGGGGGTTAGTTTGCTACCACTCCCACTCACACACCGGTGATTTAACTCCCTTTACTTTTAGCTCGAAGGAAGACCGGTTGTAACCGCTCTTCCTCCTCGCCTATTTTGGACTGCCATTAAATTTTGTCTTTTAACTTCCTTTTTCATATATATGTAGTATATATATGAAAATATTCTTATATATATATATATATATATATATATATATATATATATATATATATATATATATATATATATATATATATATATATATATATATATATATATATATATACAGTGATACCTCTGGATACGAAGGTTTCTGCTTACGAAAAATTCAGGATACGAAAAGTGATTCGAAGATTTTTATGCCCCAGTATACAAATAAAATTTCAGGATACGAAAACCTTACGAGATCCCAACTCTTCGCCAAGATTAATTTTAAAAAGCGCGCATCGCCAGACTTTGAACTTGGGTAGACTCACTTACAGCCTCCCGCTCACCTATTGGTTATCTCCCTACTCAGATGCTAGCTGACGCTATAAGATCCTGCTTTCTTATTGGTCGGCAACTATCCCAGCTTGCTTACGCATGGGCGTTCATCTCTCTCTCTCTCTCTTTTCGTTCCGACCGCGGTATCGTTAACAGACATTGTGTGCTTTCGCTTGTTTGACGTAGTGTTAATATACAGTACATTCGTACGCCACGTGTTATCGTTATTAAACATTCGTTACTGTGCACTGTACTGTATTAGTGTTTACTATACATAGTACTGTATATAACGTACGTAGTTTATTATATTACGTATTACTGTAGCCATGGGTCCCAAGAATGTTGCCGAAGGAAAGAAGAAGAAGACAGTGCTCTCGATGTAGACGAAACTTGAAATCGTAAAAAAGTACGAGTCTGGCATGCGTTTAAATGCGATCGCCAAGGAGTATGGCCGGAATCCATCTACGATAGGCACCTTCCTGAAGCAGAAGGCGGCCATCAAAGCAATGACACCTTCTAAGGGCGTCAATATTTTCTCCAATAAGAGAACCCACGTGTATGATGAGATGGAGAGGCTGCTTCTTGTGTGGATCAAAGACAAAGAGATCTCAGGAGACACCATCACTGAGACTACAATTTGCCAGAAGGCCTCCACCATTTTCGGTGATCTCGTGCATTCTCAGGCCGAAGAAGGGGCAGGAGAAGGAACATCCCAGCAGGAACCCCCAGAGTTCAAGGCTTCTCGGGGGGGGTTCGAGAAATTCAAGAAAAGGACTGGCATTCATTCAGTGGTACGGCATGGGGAGGCAGCCAGCTCGGACACGAAGGCCGCCGAAGCCTTTGTTAAAACGTTCGACGAGTTGACTCTGGAGGAAGGCTACAGTTCGCAGTAAGTTTTCAATTGCAACGAAACTGGACTTTTTTGGAAGAAAATGCCTCGTCGGACTTTCATCACGGCGGAGGAGAAGAGGCTACCCGGACATAAGCCTATGAAGGATAGGCTTACCCTTGCTTTTTGTGCAAACACCAGTGGGGACTGCAAGATAAAGCCCCTGCTGGTGTACCATTCAGAAAATCCCCGAGCCTTCAAAGCCCACAAAGTCATCAAGGAGAACCTTCCCGTGATGTGGAGGGCGAATGCTAAAGCCTGGGTAACGAGGCAACTTTTCATTGATTGGGTGAATGTCTGCTTCGGTCCAACTGTCCGAAAATATTTGAAAGAAAAGCGCCTCCCTATGAAATGTCTGCTGGTGTTGGACAATGCTCCAGCTCACCCTCCTGGCCTCGAGGAATATCTTCTGGCCGAGTATTCCTTCATAAAGGTCCTATATCTACTGCCTAACACCACCCCTCTCCTCCAGCCCATGGAACAGCAAGTTATTTCAAATTTTAAAAGATTGTACACAAAGCATCTCTTCCAGAGATGTTTCCAAGTCACAGAGAGTACAAACCTCACTCTGCGTGAATTCTGGAAAGATCACTTAAATATCGTGATATGCCTCAAACTCATCGATCTAGCTTGGCAGGAAGTTTCGAGGCGTACCCTGAACTCATCTTGGAGGAAGCTGTGGCCTGATGCTGTCTCTGCACGAGACTTCGAGGGGTTCGGGAAGCCTGGAGGCGAAGCCGAGATCGTTGACGATCCTGAACCCATTCAGCAGTCTGAGGTGGCTTACATCGTACATCTTGGTACGTCCAAGGGGCTGGAAGTTAGCGCAGAGGATATAGATGAACTTATCGAGGAGCACCACGAGGAGTTGACGATGGACGACCTGAAGGAGTTGGAGATGATGCAAGTGAGTGTTCTTCAAGAGCAGTTCTCTAGCAGTGATGAGGAGGATGTTACACCTTTGAAGACGGCAGACATTAAGGAAATTCTCGCATGGTTCCATAAAATGGTAGACTACGTCGAAAAGGAACATCCAGAAAAAGTTTATACCAACCGTGCGCTTCAACACTGCAATGATGTTTGCCTAACGCATTTTAGAAATGTGTTGAAAAGTAGGCAGAAACAAGCTTCAATGGATAGTTTCTTATTAAAGAGGCCAGCGGTATTAGTAGGCCAAGACGAAGGTGAAAGTGAAGAAAAGAAACAGAAAAGAGGAAGTGATGAAGAATTAGAAGGTGAAAGTAAAGAAAAGAAACAGAAAAAAGAAAGTGATGAAGAAGTAGAAGAGATTTAGAAAATATGAAAAACGTAAAGTTATGAAAAAGCAAAAAAAAATTAATTTCAAGTTTTATGTTACCTTTAAGTGTTAAAGTAATTTTTTCTTTCATTTTATAGTTTTCCATACGTAATGTTAAGTGTTAATTATTTCTGCCATTTTTTTATTTCGTAAAGTTTAACTGTTAACCCTTTTATCCCCAAAGGACGTACTGGTACGTTTCACAAAAGCCATCCCTTTACCCCCATGGACGTACCGGTACGTCCATGCAAAAAAAATGTTATAAAAATTTATTTTTTCATATTTTTGATAATTTTTTAAGAAAATTCAGGTATTTTCCAAGAGAATGAGACCAACCTGACCTCTCTATGACAAAAATTAAGGCTGTTAGAGCCATTTAAAAAATATATACTGCAAAATGTGCTGGGGAAAAAATAACCCCCTGGTTGGGGGTTAAGGGTTGGAAATTTCCAAAGAGCCTGGGGGTAAAAGGGTTAATGTGTTAAGTGTGTAAATTACTGTACGTAGTCTGTCACTTGTTACGTTTTCTGCCTTATGCCATCCTCCTCTGCCGCGACTTCGCTATCGGACATAGTCTCAATCAAAAGTTAAGTTTCAACTTTTTTGTTACACTAGTTAACTGTAACCTTTTTTTCAGGGTATCGACCCTTAATTTAGGTGTACGTACAGGTGACAATACACCTTAATTGATCCAAATGCTTTACATACAGTACCGTAACTTTTATACAGTAGTAAAGAAAACGGACCGTTTCGTAGGGCTTGTGGGAGATAACTAGGCTATAACTACATGTATTGAATAATCTCATAGTGGTTTCTGGAATGGATTAGGCTGTTTTTAACGGTTGGTTTAATTATTGAATGATAGAAATGGCTGCATTGCATGTTTATTACTACAGTTTAGCGTGTTTATGGAAGAAAAGGTGTCTTCGTAAGGCTTGGAACGGATTAGGCTATTTACATGTAAAACGCGACTCAGGATACGAAAAAACCAGGATACGAAACCGTATCCTGAACAGATTACTTTCATATCCTGGGGCATCACTGTATATATATATATAGAAATGTTGTAAGTTTAATTTTCAGTGTTTGTGCTGTGCCTCTGATAACATATATGACAGGTTCTCAAGACACTTGTGAAAGGCTGGGGATCCTTACCTTTCGACCTCTCCTCTCTTGTCCATCGGTCTTCCCGTCGCCAGATAACCTACTGTTGACTCGGCCGCCACCACAGGGAAATCTTCATCGTTTGGACCACCCTCCTCGTTCAACTGTTGTCTTTGTCTTTCCCTCTTCCACAGGGAACATTTGATTACTGAGGGAAGGGATTGTGGCCTTTCCGAGATAGACTTCGGTCTTTCTCTTCTCAAGGTTGTTCACCTTGCATGGACTTCCGACAGTGTTCTAACGGGGAGGTCCTTTCCCGTTTGCGGGTTAGGTTGCGCTTCCGATTGGTTTTTAATTATTTAAGTGAAATTATAATTATTTGTAATTTAACTTTGTTCCAACACAGAGACTTACCTCGAACTACTTTCTTAGGAGTTACCTGGAACCTCCTCTCAACTGACCAGAGTTTTGTGTAGTTTACCCTACTTCCGTTTTCTGTGATGGTAGGCCTAGGCGGAAGGATACGTGCCCTGAGGGCAGTCTCGAGGCAATTGCTAGCTCTGCTCTGATCATTGACTTCTAATCCCTGCAATGACTAACGATCTCTGATTGCTAACGTTCCAATCACGATTGCTAGTCAACAACCAGTCATCAGCTTGCTGATCACTAGGTCACCGATGGGCAGCTCATCTTTCTTCGGTCATCGAACTCCGCTCGCTGATCTCTGACCAACCAGGAGGGACCATAGTCTGCTTGCTAATCTCCAACTCACCGATCGCTGATCATCAGTGGCTTACCATCACCAACTGACTATCATTAAACCATTCTGCTGTCTCTCGGGGCTCTCAAAGCAGATTACCAACTCATTTATCGCCTACCTACCTTGGCTGACTGACCAGACAGCCTTTATCTGCCTGTCAGTTACATTCCTGGGCTCACAGACCACCGATTCACCGATCATCGGCAATTCGCCTGCAGTTCGTGACTCAGACTTACTAGTCAATCTCTGCCCGTAGTTCCCTAGATCAGAAGGTATACAACATACTTCTCGCTACTGGCCATTCGCCATCACACTAAAGTGATCGGCAAACGATTGACAACCCTCATCAGCGGCTTGTCAACAGGGATTACTTGCGAGCACTCTCCAACTGCACATTGACCACGATACCCAACCGTTAACCATTGATTAACATTCGCCAGATTGATTCTATTCTAAGGAATAGCATCAATCCCATCAGAGCGCATAGTAGGGTTAAGCGTTGCCTTCCTTCTGTCGGTTAAAGGAATTCTCTCTCAGGGAAGAATCCTCACACAGGGTATCGCGTCTGATCCTTTACGCCACGAGTCAAGACCCCAGCATCAACAATCTCCCATGCGAAAGGATGTGCAAGGAGCTGTCCCTTTGG
The DNA here is from genome assembly GCF_036898095.1 of Palaemon carinicauda. Taxonomy (NCBI): domain Eukaryota; kingdom Metazoa; phylum Arthropoda; class Malacostraca; order Decapoda; family Palaemonidae; genus Palaemon; species Palaemon carinicauda. The sequence continues at coordinate 81,624 of NW_027171143.1, forward strand.
GTCGATGTCCACACCATGTTGGAGTTCGAACTAGGGCTAAGAACTTAGGTCTTCATTTGCACACTGGACCTGAAGGACACATACTTCCAGGCTCAAACCATCCATCTAGGAAGGTTGGAAGATTCAGTCTAGACAAACAAGAAACACTAGTTAAGGGCACTGTGCTTCGGTCTTTCCGCTACACCCATCCTGGTCTCACAGGATCGGCTTCTGTCTCCTCCGTTTCGGGACGACTGACGGACCTTAGCAGACTCAGTGGCAACCTTGCATTGCACCGGAACTTCTGAAGTCTTTTTACTAAGATCTAGTGATCTAGGTAAACCTGTGGAAGTCTTCCCTACTTCCCTCCCAGAAGACTGGTGTATCTAGGAATGATTCTAGATACCAATCTCCACAAAACTTTCTCAAAACGAGAAGAACTCCCATCCCAGAGGGACTTGAGTCTGATTGGAATCAGCCCCTCCATCCCCCAGACATTCTGACCCCCATGGGACCAGAAGTTTGGACAAACCTCAAGGGATGGGTGTCAGTCGATAATCTACAGAGTGGTATAACCTTCTCATCCTTCGCCACCCCTCGGAATTGATGCTGTGCTTAGAACACATCAAAAGAAGAGAGGAGGGACCAAAGTGCTGCACCACACGACCTCAGCCCTCTGGACAGTCCAAAAGTACGTTCACTTAAATCTCTGAAGAGATGAAGGTTAACTTTCCAGTCCTTCAGCAGCCTCATCGGTTCCTAACAGACCACTCAGTGATGTGATGGGCGACAACACCACACACCACATGGAGGCTCACATCGGCAAGCAAAAACACTATAAACACTAAGATTGGCCAAAGTCCGTTTGGTGCCACTATCAGCCCACTTCATTCCAGACGAGAGGAATGTACTCACCAACAATCTGTGCACGGCATCTCAGATAAGGTATACCGAATGGTCTTTGGATCACCTTTAGCCGATAAAGTCCCGACTTTACGGGTCCTCCAACTAGGGATCTGTTCGCAACACTCCTGAACCTCAGGCTGCCGTTGCTCCTCAGCCCTAGACCCCAAGGCTCTGTGGCACAAAACAGGCCAACAACGGTGGGTACAACAATGACATTTACGTCTTATCTCTGTTTTGTCTGGAGAAGGGCACTCATGAAGGCTAGAACATCGGTCAGCCTCTCAAGGACTCTCATAGTTCCGCTATGGCATTACGCAAAACGGTTTCCAAACCTTTTGCAGCTCCTGATAGAGTCTCCAAGAGAACCCTCTTCATATCACATACAACCCACTTTGACACCTACCACAAGCTATAGCTTTGCTATGATTGTGCCCCTGGAGACTACCTAGTACCTCCTCTCCCACAGAGGCTTTTCGCAATAAGTTGCGAAAAAGTTGTCTAGATATCTGAGGAATTCCTCAGCATCAGTCTTACCAGGCAGTATAGTGTCTAGTGTGGTTGGTGTCATGTGAAAGTGTGTCTCTCCACTCGATACCTCTATTTCAGCAATAGCGGACTCCTCGAGTATATGTCAGAGGAAAAGACCCCCTTTTCAGTTTCAACAGGTAAAGATGATCACTCAACCTTGATCCTTCACCTACAAACTAAAAGGAAGGGACATCCTCTCATCGCTAGACCTTCCCTAACTCATACGGACTTACAACTTTCCTTTCTCCAGTTGGAATATAGACCTTCCTCTCGGAACATGGTTCAAATTCTCCGGTCTCGAAAGAGACCTCCTTATGTTCCACTTCACCAGGCAACAAATTTTCACCTGGTTTAAGAGGACAATGTTCCTACACACTCTGACAGCAGCCATACGAGTCAAGGAACTTCATGGTCTCTCTTTCGACATCGCCCATTAATGAGAAGGGCGAAAGGCAATCTTTAGTTTCGTCCCCGAGTATGTCGCCGGACACAGTTTCCAGAGGTGACAGATCCTACACGAGTCTCCACTCGATAACGGACGATCCAGATCATCCGTTACTGTACCCAGGGGAAGGTATGAGACTACCTTAAGAGAACGGCAACAGCTCACCCGGGTCCCTTCTCTTGTCATCAGCACTGGTAGAGACTAAAGGAGGATCACCAAAACATCATCTCAACATGATAACTCATGATGTCAGGGGCATAGCTATGCCCCTGGTCCTTAGCAGATTACTCTGTGACGCAGGTTTCACAAGAAAGAATGTGAATGCTCCAAGTGACTTTCACAACCTTTCCCCTGCAAGACGTGACCCAAAGGAACTCGATACGATCTCTATCGGTCCTGTGGTGGCTGCATAACAGCTGGTTGTATACCTCAGGCTCTTTATTGGACAAGTAGCAGAAGATTGAGGGCACTGTTACCCAGATTTAGTCTGCGTGTGAGGGCACTGTTACCCAGATTTAGTCTGCGTGAATGAAAAGATTTGACTGGCTCTTATTCTTTTCTTCATCCTACCCTCTCGTGGGGAAAGCAGCATCCTGGATTCTCTGCGTAAGCTGACCTCAAACCACTGCAGATAAACCATGCTCCATTGTGTACCTAGCATTAAGCAAATACTGTTGCGTCCCCATGCCCTGGCGAAGTGGTATTGGGAAAGTCTTGGTTACAAAAGTTTTTTCCTACAAAAAGACTCTTGATAACTTTACCTAGACAGTCACACTTCTGAATATCTTAACACACAAGCCTGCATAGGCTGCGGACCTAGCAAGGTTTTAACAAGGCGCAAGGACTCCTTACTTTGAGTACTAACATACGCAGATAAGGAGCCCCCGGGGTGAAGCCAAAAGCCAGATTGGCAGGGACTTCCACCCTTCCTAATACCTTAGCTATTTATACAAACTTGCCCGCCAGCTAGACCTTGAAGTCCTACCTCCAAACAAAGTGAGCTAAATCACCGGTGTGTGAGTGTGAGCGGTAGCAAGCTCCCCCCCTCCCCCCCACTAACTAGCGTTATGGGTAGTTAACCCCTCAGTAGATTTTATTGGCCTGTTATTTCAGCTTCACAGAAATTAATGCCCCTAAATGAATAGCTAATTTTTGTATCGTTATGAAAAATACAAATTATCTACGAATTTGTCATATCTTTAGCTAATCATACAAATTGTCCCTCCATCACTTGTCCCCCGTAAGAAGTTCCTGCAATGAAAAATGGTGACATATCACTGATGTGTGAGTGGGGGTACCCGGTTATCCCGGATACCCCTTCGACCCTCCCACTACCTAGTGGGTGGGTGGTTGCCACCGTGCATTAAAGTCCTAATAGCTAGTCTTCCAGCTTTGCCGAAAGATGATCCCCTTTAAATAATTAAAGGTTTCTATGTTAGGAAAAATACAAATTACTTCTAATTTTGTCTTATTTTCATTGTGCTCTTCTCCAGCTGATTATAGTTTTCTATTATTCCAGACTTTTCATCCCAAAAGGAAGGAATCATCCACCTCTTGCTGCCAAAGCTTGTAAGCTACTGAAGGTATATGCAAGAGACGTAAGACTGGAAAAGAAAGGGTCATGTTGGAAGTTTTTGTTGTACAGTATGATGTCTGAGAATAGGAAGTTTAGTCTTAATTTCCTCTTTGAAGTATATTGAAAATAATATTTAGGGTTGTTTCATCTTGTGATAGGGAGAGGATGGTGAATTCTGAACCACCTTTTGAATTTCCAATGAAAAGTGAAATTGAAGATCCACTTTCACTTGCAGTCGATCCAGAAAATAATGATACGTCTGGCAGTGTTGCTGTCTTTAATGATGGCGCTCTTTTCTTTTATCCAAAAGTGGAAGTCAAAGTAGAGCCAGAAATATTTGATTCTAGCGAAAGCAACTTGAAAAATTCCGACGAGTACGATGCATCAGTGAGTGAAAACGGTTCATTAAGTTTTAAAGGGGATGTGAATGATGAGGAAAGTGTAGACACTTACTTAGGGACAGCTGTGAAAGAGGATAAAGGAAAAGAAAAGGGAAGACTTTCATGTGTGATCAGTGGAAGAGAATTATTACAAAAAGATGTTTTGAAAAAAGAGATAAATCAAATAAATGAAAAGCAGATGAAAAAAAGGATCTTTGGTAATGTTAACTCCAATGCTCTAGCTAGAAAGCGATGCACATGCAGTGACTGTGGGAAAACTTTTTCTAATAGATTTAATCTATCAGTGCATTTAAGAATTCACACGGGAGAGAAGCCATACAAGTGCGATGTTTGTAGCAAAACATTTACCCTGAAACAAAGTCTCGCTGTACATTCAAGAGTTCACACAGGAGAGAAGCCATACAAGTGCGATGTCTGTAGCAAAACATTTACTGGAAAAACAAATCTCACTAGACATTTAAGAATTCACACGGGAGTGAAGCCATACAAGTGCGATGTCTGTAGCAAAACATTTAATACAAAATCATATCTCACTAAACATTCAAGAGTTCACACAGGAGAGAAGCCATACAAGTGCGATGTCTGTTGCAAAACATTTACTACAAAAACACATCTCGCTGAACATTCAAGAGTTCACACTGGAGAGAAACCATACAAGTGCGATGTCTGTTGCAAAACATTTACTACAAAAACACATCTTGCTGAACATTCAAGAGTTCACACTGGAGAGAAGCCATACAAGTGCGATGTCTGTAGCAAAACATTTTCTTCGAGATACAGTTTTGCTGTACATTCAACAATTCACACAGGAGAGAACCCATACAAATGTAATGTCTGTAGCAAAACATTTACCCTGAAACAAAGTCTCGCTGTACATTCAAGAGTTCACACAGGAGAGAAGCCATACAAGTGCGATGTCTGTAGCAAAACATTTACTGGAAAAACAAATCTCACTGAGCATTCAAGAATTCACACGGGAGAGAAGCCATACAAGTGCGATGTCTGTAGCAAAACATTTAATACAAAATCATATCTCACTGTACATTCAAGAGTTCACACAGGAGAGAAGCCATACAAGTGCGATGTCTGTTGCAAAACATTTACTACAAAAACACATCTCGCTGAACATTCAAGAGTTCACACAGGAGAGAAGCCATACAAGTGCGATGTCTGTAGCAAAACATTTACTAGAAAAACAAAACTCACTGAGCATTTAAGAATTCACACGGGAGAGAAGCCATACAAGTGCGATGTCTGTAGCAAAACATTTAATACAAAATCATATCTCACTGTACATTCAAGAGTTCACACAGGAGAGAAGCCATACAAGTGCGATGTCTGTTGCAAAACATTTACTACAAAAACACATCTCGCTGAACATTCAAGATTTCACACAGGAGAGAAGCCATACAAGTGCGATGTCTGTAGCAGAAGATTTACTACAAAACAACATCTCACTGAACATTTAAGTTTTCAATATTAAACTTACCCGATAATCATGTAGCTGTCAACTCCGTTGCCCGACAGAATTCTATGGAGGGATACGCCAGCTATCACAATACTAGAAGGGGGTGTACTTACCAGCGCCACCTGTGGCCAGGTACTATAGTACTTCTTGTTGACACCTCCTCAATTTTTCCTCTGTCGTGCTTCCGGCAAGACGTTCTGGGATACGCTTATGATCTTCGAGTATTTTCACGGCTTTTGGTGAAGTATTCTCTCAGATTTCGGCTGTCGCTTTACTGGAAACCTTCTTATATTAGCTTAGATAGCTTTTATATAGTCCTGATTAACGGTTAACGATCTTTTGCTTGATTTTGGAACCCCACTTGGCTAACTCTTTGGATTCAAGATGTCTGACATTTCGCAAGCCCCCACCCATAGGCGATGTAGGTCTTGTAATAGGCGTATTCCGAAGGCCTCGGTAGATCCTCACACCGCTTGTTCTGACTGTAGGGATAGGCCCTGTCAGTTAGAAAATCGATGTGAGGAATGCGCCGGACTTTCGGAACTTGATTTTGTCCGTCTTTTGAAATATTCAACTAAGTTAGAGAAAGGTAGAGTTAGGAGGAGTTCTTCTCACTCTTCACTTTTTTCCTCACCTCATGATCCCCTACCTTTTCCTACCCCTGTAGTGGCTACCCCCGAACCTACTATTTGTCCTCAGCCTGATATGTCTGTTGTGTTGCGTGCTATTCAGGCCTTAGGCGATAAAGTAGAGTCAGTGGTAAGTGATCATAAGTCTCTTATGGCCGAAGTCAAGGAACTTAAGGTCAAGAGTGCAGTGGGTGGAATTAGTGCCAGTGCTGTGACGAGTGCTAGTGTCAGTGCAGTGCCAAGTGCTAGTGTCAGTGTCAGTGTGGTGCGTGAGGATACTTCTGTGCGTGTCAGTCGTTCTCCCAGTCCGGGACCTCTTGCAAGCTCCCAAGCCCAGGGGAGAAGCAATGTCGAAGGGCAAAAGGGTTCGGCAGGCCTTGATCGGCGCACAGAAGTATCCTCGGTGGTTGCGGGCGTGTCTTCCAGAGACCGTCACTCCCACCTGCAGACGATTGAGCCCGTCTTTTACTCGTCCGCTGATCTATTGTCAGGGAAGAAACGCTGGACTCAGGTCTCTAGACCACTCAAACGCAGAGTCCAGTCCGCCAGTGCTCAACCGGGCTGCAGTCATTGGCTCAGCTCTGACTCGCCGCAGTCATCAGTCGACTGTACTCCGCCCAAGAGGAGTAAGGTTCTGCCGCAACAGATCTCGTCTGTTCAGGCTTTGCCTCAGCAGACCGTAGTGTCTGCCGACCCCAAGTTGTCTCTACTGCAGTCCATGCAAGCACAGCTTTCGGTCTTGATGAGTGAGTGTCGGGCTGAGAAGGTTGCGCCTCCGCCTCCGCCTGCACTCGCTCCGCCTGCGCTCGCTCCGCCTGACCGCAGTACCGCCTGCCAGGCGTACGATGTTGAGCCACGTTCTGAGTTTACTGTTCCCAGTGGTGTACAGCCTCCGCCTTCCTTAAGGCAACCTCAGCAATGGGATCAGGAGGCTTATACCTCTCTTCCTCCGCTTCCACTTGCTGCTCCACCAGTGATGCAACACTCGGTTGAGGTACAACAACCTCTCCCGTCCATGAGTCAGTCTCCTCAGCTCTCGCTGCAGCGAGCTCAACCCTCCACAAGGCAAGCACCACAACACCTTAGCCTTGCGCCTCAGGAGCCTCAGCTTGCGAGACATTTACTACGTTCTGCGCAGCCTCTACCTCTTCGCGCTCCGCTCACACCGCAGGAACAGGAACTTGCTACTCCGCTTCCGCCAACCACTCAGCAAGCGCAACCCTTGAGTTCAGCCACTTATGCCAGGAGTCAGCCTCCTCCACCCATGCGCCTACCTTCTGCTTCTTCTTTTGTTCAGCCTTTGCAGTCTGAGCCTCAGGTTTTCCCTCAACAGATTCTTGAAGAGGAAACCACTAATATTGTTGTTCCTGCTCGTTCTGACTCTGCTGTTCAGCATACCTGTCCGATCTCTTCGCTACACTCTGGTGATGAGGCGTCTGATGATGAGGCGGCACACCTGGATCCCTCATCAGACGTGGATGAATCCAAGCCTTCTCCACAGTCTATTGACTTTCGTAAGGTCTTGGCTCTGCTTAGGGAGGTATACCCAGACCACTTTGTCTCTGCTATTCCCCGCTCTCCACCATCTGAGTTTTCGCTGGGCATGCAGCCAGCTAAGTCTACCTATACTAAGCTAGTCCTAGCAAGGTCCTCTAAGAGAGCGTTAAGGATCTTAGGGGAGTGGCTGCAGACTAAGCAACACCTTGGCAAGACTTCTTTCATGTTTCCTCCGACTAAGCTCACTTCTAAAGCGAGCGTTTGGTATGCCACAGGAGAGGAACCAGGCTCGGGAGTACCTGCCTCTGCCCAGGCTGACTTCTCAAGTCTGGTAGACTCGCCTCGTAGAACTGCAATGAGGCGCTCTAAGGTTTGCTGGACCTTCTCAGACCTTGATCACTTCCTGAAGGGTGTTTTTAGAGCATTTGAGATGTTCAACTTTCTAGACTGGTGCCTGGGGGCCCTCAGCAAGAAGACCTCCCCTGCGGACAAGGATTCTGCCATGCTATTAATGTCCTGCATGGATAAGGCCATTAGAGATGGATCTGGCGAGCTTGCGTCGATGTTTGTATCAGGGGTTCTTAAGAAAAGGGAACAGCTTTGTACCTTCCTTTCCTCCAGCATTACACCTTGTCAAAGGTCACAACTCCTTTTCGCTCCGCTCTCGAAGTTCCTCTTCCCCGAAGAGCTGGTTAAGGACTTGTCTGCTGCCCTGATACAAAAGGACACACATGATCTTGTAGCCTCATCGGCTCGTAAGTCTAAGGTTGCTACCTCAGTCCCCAGGACTTATCGCACCCCAGTGGCTGATACTCCTGCTACGAGGTTCATACCGCCCTTTCGTGGTAGAGCCCCCAGCCGAGGAAGCTCCCGTCCAGACTCTTCCAGGAGCAAGTCTAGGAAAGGCTCCAAGGCCTCTAAAGGAAAAAACTGACTCTCCGCATCTCCAGACAGCAGTAGGAGCCAGACTCAAGAGCTTCTGGCAAGCCTGGGAAAAGAGAGGTGCAGACGCCCAGTCTGTCAGTTGGCTGAGGGAGGGTTACAGGATTCCATTCTGCCTCAAACCCCCTCTGACCACATCTCCCATCAACCTCTCTCCCAACTACAAAGAAGAGGACAAGAGGATAGCGTTGCACCAGGAGGTGTCGCTACTTGTGCAGAAGAAGGCAGTGGTTATAGTCCGGGACCATCAATCCCCGGGCTTCTACAACCGTCTCTTTCTGGTGGCCAAGAAGACAGGAGGTTGGAGACCGGTGCTGGACGTCAGCGCGCTCAATGCGTATGTCACCAAGCAGACGTTCACGATGGAGACGACGAAGTCGGTCCTAGCAGCGGTCAGGCAGGAGGACTGGATGGTCTCGTTGGACTTGAAAGATGCCTACTTTCACGTTCCTATTCATCCAGACTCCAACCTTTCCTGAGATTCGTTTTTGGAAAGGTTGTCTACCAATTCCAAGCCCTGTGTTTTGGCCTAAGCACAGCTCCTATGGTGTTCACGCATCTGATGAGGAATATAGCAAAATTCCTCCACTTATCGGACATCAGAGCCTCCCTCTACTTAGACGACTGGCTGTTGAGAGCCTCCACGAGTCGTCGCTGTCTGGAGAGTCTCAACTGGACTTTGGACTTAATCAGAGAACTGGGTCTGTTAGTCAACATAGAAAAGTCTCAGCTCATTCCCTCCCAATCCATTGTGTACCTGGGAATGGAGATTCGGAGTCAGGATTTTCGGGCTTTTCCATCGGCCCCCAGGATAAGCCAAGCCCTAGAGTGCATCATGAGCATGCTGAAGAGGAGCAGTTGCTCGGTGAGACAGTGGATGAGTCTCACAGGGACCCTTTCATCACTGGCCCTGTTCGTCGAGCTAGGGAGACTCCACCTCCGCCCTCTTCAATTCCATCTTGCAGCTCATTGGGACAAGGGTTTGACTCTCGAAGCAGTCTCTATCCCAGTCACCAAAGAGATGAAGACCACTCTCTTGTGGTGGAAGCACAATCTCCTTCTCAGGGAGGGCCTGTCGTTGGCTATTCAGACCCCCAATCTTCATCTCTTCTCAGATGCATCGGACTCGGGCTGGGGTGCAACCTTGAACGGACGGGAATGCTCGGGAACGTGGAACGAGGAACAGGGAACGCTCCACATCAACTGCAAGGAGCTACTAGCAGTTCATTTAGCCCTGCTGAACTTCAAGTCCCTCCTGCTAGGCAAAGTGGTGGAGGTGAACTCAGACAACACCACAGCCTTGGCTTACATCTCCAAGCAAGGAGGGACCCATTCGAGGAGCCTATACGAGATCGCAAGGGACCTCCTCATTTGGTCAAGAAGTCAAAACCTCACTTTGGTCACGAGGTTCATTCAGGGCAATATGAACGTCTCAGCAGATCGCCTAAGCAGAAGGAATCAGGTCATTCCCACGGAATGGACCCTCCACAAGAGTGTGTGCAACAGACTTTGGACCTTGTGGGGTCAACCTACCATAGATCTGTTTGCCACCTCCATAACCAAGAGACTTCCGCTGTACTGTTCCCCAGTTCCAGACCCTGCAGCAGTTCATGTGGATGCTTTTCTACTGAACTGGTCCCATCTCGACCTTTACGCATTCCCACCGTTCAAGATAATAAACAAAGTTCTGCAGAAATTCATCTCGCACGAAGGGACACGGCTGACGCTGGTTGCTCCCCTTTGGCCTGCAAGAGAATGGTTCACAGAGGTACTTCAATGGCTAGTCGACATCCCCAGGACTCTACCTCTAAGAGTGGACCTTCTACGTCAACCTCACGTAGACAGGTTGCACCCAAACCTCCACGCTCTTCGGCTGACTGCCTTCAGACTGTCGAAAGATTCGCTAGAGCTAGAGGCTTTTCGAAGGAGGCAGCCAGTGCGATTGCCAGAGCAAGAAGGGTTTCCACTCGTAGAGTCTACCAATCTAAGTGGGAAGTCTTCCGGAGCTGGTGTAGAGCCAATTCAGTATCCTCTACCAATACCTCTGTGACCCAAATAGCTGACTTCCTTTTACATCTTAGGAATGAGAGATCCCTTTCAGCCCCTACGATTAAAGGGTATAGGAGTATGTTGGCTTCAGTTCTCCGCCACAGAGGTTTGGACCTTTCTTCCAACAAGGACCTTCAAGACATCCTTAAGTCTTTTGAGACGTCTAAAGAGCGTCGTCTATCCACTCCAGGTTGGAACCTAGACGTAGTCTTAAGGTTCCTTATGTCACCTAGGTTCGAACCTCTCCAGTCAGCTTCCTTCAAGGACCTTACCCTCAAGACTCTTTTTCTCGTCTGCCTTGCAACAGCTAAGAGAGTCAGTGAGGTTCATGCCTTCAGCAAGAACATTGGTTTCACGACCGAATCTGCAACATGTTCTTTTCAGCTCGGATTCCTAGCAAAGAACGAACTTCCTTCACGTCCTTGGCCTAGATCGTTTGAAATACCTAGCCTCTCCAACATGGTAGGTAACGAACTAGAGAGAGTTCTTTGCCCTGTCAGAGCTCTCAAGTATTATCTTAATAGGTCTAAACCTATTCGAGGACAGTCAGAAGCCTTATGGTGTGCCATCAAGAAACCTTCGAGGCCCATGTCCAAGAACGGGGTTTCGTATTATATAAGGCTTCTGATTAGAGAAGCCCATTCTCACTTAAAGGAGGAAGACCTTGCATTGCTGAAGGTAAGGACCCACGAAGTAAGAGCCGTAGCTACTTCGATGGCCTTTAATAAAAACCGTTCTCTGCAGAGCATAATGGATGCAACCTATTGGAGGAGCAAGTCAGTGTTTGCATCATTTTATCTTAAAGATGTCCAGTCTCTTTACGAGAACTGCTACACCCTGGGACCATTCGTAGCAGCGAGTGCAGTAGTAGGTGAGGGCTCAGCCACTACATTCCCTTAATCCCATAACCTTTTTTAACCTTTCTCTTGAATGCTTTTATTGTTGTTTTTATGGTTGTTACGGTAGGGTAAGAAGCCTTCCGCATCCTTTTGATTTGGCGGGTGGTCAATTCATTCTTGAGAAGCGCCTGGGTTAGAGGTTGTGTAGAGGTCCTTTAGTAGGGGTTGCAGCCCTATATACTTTAGCACCTTTGAGTTGATTCAGCCTCCAAGAGGAACGCTGCGCTCAGTAAGGAAGACGAACTTAAAAAAGAGGCAGAGTAACGGTTCAATTCGACTTCCTTACCAGGTACTTATTATTTCATTGTTATTTGAGATAACTGTTATATGAAATATGGGATACTTAGCTATCCTTTAATCTTGTACACTGGTTTTCACCCACCCCCCTGGGTGTGAATCAGCTACATGATTATCGGGTAAGTTTAATATTGAAAAATGTTATTTTTATTAGTAAAATAAATTTTTGAATATAATTACCCGATAATCATGATTTAATCGACCCTCCCTTCCTCCCCATAGAGAACCAGTGGACCGAGGAAAAATTGAGGAGGTGTCAACAAGAAGTACTATAGTACCTGGCCACAGGTGGCGCTGGTAAGTACACCCCCTTCTAGTATTGTGATAGCTGGCGTATCCCTCCATAGAATTCTGTCGGGCAACGGAGTTGACAGCTACATGATTATCGGGTAAGTATATTCAAAAATTTATTTTTCAATATTAAACTTACCCGATAATCATGTAGCTGTCAACTCTGTTGCCCGACAGAATTCTATGGAGGGATACGCCAGCTATCACAATACTAGAAGGGGGTGTTCTTACCAGCGCCACCTGTGGCCAGGTACTCAAGTACTTCTTGTTGACACCTCCTCAATTATTCCTCTGTCGTGCTTCCGGCAAGACGTTCTGGGATACGCTTATGTTCTTGGAGTATTTTCACGACTTTGGTGAAGTATTTCTCTTTGATTTCGGCTGTCGCCTTACTGGAAAACTTCTATATTAGCTTAGTTAGCTTTTGGAATTAATTTGATTAATTTTGATTATTTTTGGTGACGAGAGAGTATGAACTCTCGTTCACTTTTCAATGGCCGACCCTTCCCTTAGACGGAAGTGTTGGTGTCTAAGAGAGTATAGACTCTCTTTCTTAATTTTGCTTAACAAAGTTATAGATTTATTTTATATCTCTCCGCCTCTTATAGGCCTCTTCGATTAACTTCCTTTTATTATAAACTCATTAAAATTAATTTTTATATTTGTTTATATTCGACCTTCCTAATAGTAGGCGGTCTTTTACCGAAGTTATTAACTTTGAGCCCGTCATTTCGGTTTACCTGTTAACATATTATGCTATTTCCGCCACAGAGTTTGAAAGTTTTTCTTTGACAGTCTCGTACTGTTTTCAAGCTGAACTAACGTTTTGTTTTGTCTCTGCAGTTGTTGACGTTCAGAACGTTCAACTTGCACTCTATCGTTACGATAGAGAAAGAATGTTCACGGTTTCACGTTGCAGTAAGAGTAACCGTGTCTAGCGTTTTGTTCATTCTTTCTTAACTTAATGGTTTTGATCCTAATAAAGGAACTTTTCAGTTTTTTCCTTTAACAATAATATGTTTTAACGATATATATGATTGGGCTCTTCTCTCAGGTTCTAAGTCATGAGAGAGAGAGAGAGAGAGAGAGAGAGAGAGAGATAGAGACGGAGGGAGAAAGAGGATAAACGTTTCATTCAAGCCTGCCAGGCGTACGAGTAACGTCATTATCGATTTTTGCTCTTCTCCCTAGTCTCTTTAGGGGAAGAAACTAAACGTTTCTAGAGTGATCTAGTGTTTAGTCTCTTTCCAACCACTGATTTATCTTTCATTAGATTTTTTTTTTGTTACATTGTAATTCTGTTTTCGCAATTACTAACTTTGAGAAAGGATAGAATTGCGTATTTCAGGTACAAACCACTTAAGTTTCGAGTTCAGTGAAATAAGTGCAAACAGAAATCAAAGTGATAAGTGATTAGTGCGTGAGGGTACTTTTGTGCGCGCCAGTCGTCCTCCCAGTCCGGGACCTCTTGCAAGCTCCCAAGCCCAGGGGAGAAGCAATGTCGAAGGGCATAAGGGTTCAGCAGGCCTTGATCGGCGCACAGAAGTATTCTCGGTGGTTGTGGGCGTGTCTTACCGAGACCGTCACTCCCACCCGCAGACGATTGAGCCCTTATTTTGCTCGTCTGCAGAAGAGATTAGGGGAGAAAATAAAGGCAGAGTAACGCTGGTCTCAGGTCTCAAGACTTCTTAAACGTTAAGTCCAGACCTATGCCAGACGTACGAAGTTAACTCTACTGCAGTCCATACAGTCACAACTTTCGGTCTTGATGCGTGAGTGTCGGGCTGAGAGTTTTGCACCGCCTGCACTCCCTCCACCTGTTCTCGCTGCACCTATGCTCGCCCAGCCTGCACCTGCTCCGCCTGGTTGCAGCACCATCTGCCAGGCGTACGATGTTGTGAACTCTACTACAGTCCATGCAAGCACAGTTTTCGGACTTGATGAGTGAGTGTCGGGCTGAGAGTGTTGCTCCTGTGGTGCACCAACCTCCTGCACCCGTTCAGCCTGTGCTGCACCCGCCTGCACCGGTGGTGTACCAACCTCCTGCACCCGTTCAGCCTGTGCTGCACCCGCCTGCACCGGTGGTGCACCAACCTCCTGCACCCGTTCAGCCTATGCTGCACCCGCCTGCACCGGTGGTGCACCAACCTCCTGCACCCGTTCAGCCTATGCTGCACCCGCCTGCACCGGTGGTGCACCAACCTCCTGCACCCGTTTCAGCCTGTGCTGCACCCGCCTGCACTCGCTGCACCCAGTCGCAGCTCCATCTGCCAGGCGTACGATGTTGAACCACTTTCGGAGTTTGCTGTTCACAGTGTTGTTCAGCCTCAGCCTTCTTTAAGGCAACCCTTGCTTTGGGATCAGGAGAGTTACACTCTTCCTCCTCCTCCCCTTGCTGCTCCTCCAGTGGTGCAACTCTCGGTTGGGGTACAACAACCTCTCCCCTCCGTGAGTCTGTCTGCTCAACCAGCGCTGCACCGAGTTCAACCCTCCATGCACTTGCGCCTCAGGAGCCTCAGCTTGCTAGAACTTTACCTTGTTCTGCGCAGCCTCAACCTTCTCATGCTCCACTCATCTCTCAGGAACAGGAACGGACTACTCCGCCTCCGTCCTCCGCTCAGCTGGTACAATCCTTGGGTGCAACTCTTGCTAGGAGTCAACCTCCTTCACCCTTGCACCTGCCTTCTGCTCCGTCTGTTGTTCAGCCTATGCAGTCTGAACCTCAGGTTTTCCCTCATGTTGAGGAAACCTCTGTTGTTGTTCCAGCTCGTTCTGACTCTGCTGTTCAGCATACCATGGTTTAAACCCCATGCAAGCATGCATTAAGCACTCTAGCACTGGTCATGGAATTTCTGAGAAATGTTAAACGCCATGCACACGCTCTGCTTTCCTTTCAGCAGGCTCTGCTTACAGCAGGCTCTACTTCCTACATGCTCAGCATTCAGCATGCTCTGCATTCAGCATGCTCTGCATACAACATGCTCTGCATACAGCATGCTCTGCATTCAGCATGCTCTGCATACAGCATACTCTGCATACATCATGCTCTGCATACCTTACCGCATGCTTCTCAACACATCTTGGGTTGTTGCCAACTCACTAGACTGTCAAGCAGTTTCATAACGTTGCCTTCTAGTCTGCTGCTTTGCACCAGTGAACCCTCACTCAGAGAACTTAGCTTTTCTAGGATAAGGTCCCTGTAGATGAGAAAGTTCTTTTCTCCCTCCTTCTGATATTCCCTTGAGGACTCTGTCATTTGGAGGGAGCCTTTAGCTGCATAACCTCTTATGGACTTTTATTTAAGCATAACATGCTTACAGGGAAGGTAATGGTTACACTTCAGCCGCTAATCCCGTCTGTTACCACACCTGCTCCCATAGACCTTGAGCTGTGTTGCATGACATGCAGTCCAAGCTTAGTCCTTGTTAGAGGATTTTTTGTTTACGGAGTCAATGTGTCACGGGGAAGACGTTCAACAACCAACAGAAGGGACTTGTTGTGACGCAGTGGGCAACCTCAGCAACCCGTTTAGGAGTTGTCTGTACGACCCAGACAGTCTAGACAGATTCGGGTTGTCACTGTACTTCCTCGCTTGCCCATGATTGACAGTTTACAGACTGTGCAGCAGTATCATGATCTTGTGTCCGGCTCCGTCAGACGACTGGCTTTTAAGAGCTCCCTCAAGTCGTCGCTGTCTGGAGATTTTCAAATGGACTATGGATCTGACCAAGGAACTGGGCCTCCTGGTCAATTTTGAGGAGTCTCAGCTCGTTCCATCTCAGACCATTGTCTCCTTGGGTATGGATCTTCAGAGTCGAGCTTTTCGGACTTGTCCGTCGGCCCCAAGGATCTTCCAAGCCCTAGAATGCATCCAGAACATGCTGAGAAGGAACCGATGCTTAGTCAGGCAGTGGATGAGTCTAACAGGGACACTTTCATCGCTGGCCTTGTTCATCGAGTTAGGGAGACTCCACCTCCGCCCCCTTCAGTATCATCTAGCTGCTCACTGGATAAAGGACATGACGCTAGAGACGGGCTCAGTTCCTGTTTCCGAAGAGATGAGGTCTACTCTAACGTGGTGGAAGAACAGCATTCTTCTCAAGGAAGGTCTACCTTTGGCTGTTCAGTCCTCCACCACCGTCTCTTCTCGGACGCATCGGACACGGGCTGGGGTGCGACACTGGACGGACAGGAATGCTCGGGAACATGGAATCAGGAGCAAAGGACACTTCACATCTATTGCAAGGAGTTGTTGGCAGTTCATTTGGCCTTGATAAACTTCAAGTCCCTCCAGCTTAACAAGGTGGTGGAGGTGAACTCCGGCTACACCACAGCCTTGGCTTACATCTCCAAGCAGGGAGGGACTCATTCGAGGAAGTTGTTCGAGATCGCAAGGGACCTCCTCATTTGGTCAAAAGATCGAAAGCTCACGCTGGTAACGAGGCTCATTCAGGGCGATATGAATGTCATGGCAGATCGCCTCAGCCGGAAGGGTCAGGTCTTCCCCACAGAGTGGACCCTTCACAAGAATGTTTGCAGCAGACTTTGGGCCCTGTGGGATCAGCCAACCATAGATCTATTCGCTACCTCGATGACCAAGAGGCTCCTCTTGTATTGTTCTCCGATTCCAGACCCAGCAGCAGTTCGCGTGGATGCCTTTCTGCTGGATTGGTCCCATCTCAACCTGTATGCATTCCCGCCGTTCAAGATTGTCAACAGGGTACTTCAGAAGTTCGCCTCTCACAAAGGGACACGGCTGACGTTGGTTGCTCCCCTCTGGCCCGCGAGAGAATGTTTCACTGAGGTACTGCAATGGCTGGTCGACGTTCCCAGGACTCTTCCTCCTAGAGTGGACCTTCTGCGTCAACCTCACGTAAAGAAGGTACTCCCAACCTCCACGCTCTTCGTCTGACTGCCTTCAGACTATCGAAAGACTCTCAAGAGCTAGAGGCTTTTCGAAGGAGGCAGCCAGAGCGATTGCCAGAGCAAGGACGACATCCACTCTCAGAGTCTATCAGTCTTTATGGGAAGTCTTCCGAAGCTGGTGCAAGGCCAATGCAGTTTTCCTCAACCAGTACCAATGTAACCCAGATTGCTGACTTCCTGTTACATCTAAGGAACGTAAGCTCCCTATCAGCTCCTACGTTCAAGGGTTACAGAAGTTTGTTGGCAGCGGTTTTCCGCCACAGAGGCTTGGATCTTTCCTCCAACAAAGATCTACAGGACCTCCTTAGGTCTTTTGAGACCTCAAAGGAACGTCGGTTGTCCACTCCAGGCTGGAATCTAGACGTGGTCCTAAGGTTCCTAATGTCATCAGGATTTGAACCGCTCCAATCAGCCTCTTTTAAGGACCTCACATTAAAAAACTCTTTTCCTCGTGTGCTTAGCAACAGGTAAAAGAGTAAGTGAGATCCACGCCTTCAGCAGGAACATAGGTTTCACATCTGAAACGGCTACATGTTCCTTACAGCTCGGTTTTTTGGCTAAAAACGAGCTTCCTTCCCGTCCTTGGCCTAAGTCGTTCGAGATCCCAAGCCTGTCCAACATGGTGGGGAACGAACTGGAGAGAGTACTTTGCCCAGTTAGAGCTCTTAAGTACTATCTAAAGGTCAAAACCATTACGAGGACAATCAGAAGCCTTATGGTGTGCTATCAAGAAGCCTTCTCTACCATGTCTAAGAACTCAGTTTCTTACTACATCAGGCTTCTGATTAGAGAAGCAAATTCTCATCTGAAGGAAGAAGACCTTGCTTTGCTGAAGGTAAGGACACATGAAGTGAGAGCTGTGGCTACTTCAGTGGCCTTCAAACAGAACCGTTCTCTGCAGAGGATGCAACCTATTGGAGAAGCAAGTCAGTGTTCGCATCATTCTATCTCAAAGATGTCCAGTCTCTTTACGAGTACTGCTACACCCTGGGTCCATTCGTAGCAACGAATGCAGTAGTAGGCGAGGGCTCAGCCACTACATTCCCATAATTCCATAACTTTTTAACCTTTCTCTTGAATACTTTTTATGGGTTGTTCGGTCGGCTAAGAAGCCTTCCACATCCTTGTTGATTTGGCGGGTGGTCAATTCTTTCTTGAGAAGCGCCGAGGTTAAAGGTTGTGATGAGGTCCTTTAGTATGGGTTGCAGCCCTGTATACTTTAGCACCTTTGGGTTGATTCAGCCTCCAAGAGGAACGCTGCGCTCAGTAAGGAAGACGAACTTAAAAAAGAGACAGAGTAACGGTTCAATTCGACTTCCTTACCAGGTACTTATTATTTCATTGTTATTTGAGATAACTGTTATATGAAATATGGGATACTTAGCTATCCTTTAATCTTGTACACTGGTTTTCACCCACCCCCCCTGGGTGTGAATCAGCTACATGATTATCGGGTAAGTTTAATATTGAAAAATGTTATTTTCATTAGTAAAATAAATTTTTGAATATACTTACCCGATAATCATGATTTAATTGACCCTCCCTTCCTCCCCATAGAGAACCAGTGGGACCGAGGAATAATTGAGGAGGTGTCAACAAGAAGTACTTGAGTACCTGGCCACAGGTGGCGCTGGTAAGAACACCCCCTTCTAGTATTGTGATAGCTGGCGTATCCCTCCATAGAATTCTGTCGGGCAACAGAGTTGACAGCTACATGATTATCGGGTAAGTATATTCAAAAATTTATTTTACTAATGAAAATAACATTTTACTAATAAAAATAACATAATTCACACGGGAGAAAAGCCATACAATTGCGATGTCTGTGACAAAACATTTACTGCAAAACATAATCTCACTGCACATTTAAGAATTCACACAGGAGAAAGGCCCTACAAATGCAATGTCTGTAGCAAAACATTTGTTACAAAACTAAGACTCGCTGCACATTTAAGAATTCACACGGGAGAGAGGCCATACAAATGCAATGTCTGTAGCAAAGCATTTACTTGGAACCCATCTCTCAATAAACATTTAAGAATTCACACGGGAGAGAGGCCATACAAATAGCGAATTCTTTACTTTGAAAAACTATTTCACTAAACATAAGAAATCACATGAGAGATCTATTGCAATGTCATGAATGTGGTAAAACATTTGATATAAAAGAAAGACTCGATAAAAATTTATGAAGAACTCACATGGAAGGGAAACCAGTCAAGTGATAGGACTGTGGTAAAGCTTTTTGGTCTAAAAGTTTCAAGAATCATTATAGAAGGAGGTGCTATAAAATCTGATATTGTGATCTGGAATAAAGAAGAAAAAACAGCAAAGATTATAGATGTGAGAGTTCTTACCCCTTCGCACGATTGCCCAGACCGTTAGCTCTCAGAGTCGACGAGGTGGTGATGCCTCCAAACAGCTCATGCGAAGCACAGAGTAACACCTTAGGTCAGGCACTAGCCAGTTAGTTTTTTGGACTTACACCCACCCAACGGTGAGTCTGCACTGTAAATATGGTAAGGGTTTGTATGTAGTGCGATAATAAATGACAAATTTGGAAGAAATTTGCATTTTCCCTATGTATACAATTCTGGAGCTCTTAACACATACTGGTCCTGCCATCACCTTCCCCCAGGAAGTTCTGCCGCAATTGCACAATGACTTTCATTTACAAGTGGTGGTGTGAGCAGAGTGGTTGGTCCAACCCTTGCTCTCCCTTCGCTAAGTAGCTAAAAGTTTTACAGCTTATTCCAGCTGTTGCCAAAATGCGTCTCTGCTGTAAAGAGCTCCAGGTTTGTATAGTTAGGAAAAATACAAATTATTTCCAAATTTGTCATATTAGCATAATTGTTACTATTAGAAGCCAAGGTGCAAAAGCAAATTGCCACTAGCCCAAGGGACCAAATAGTTGACAGTCTGGTGCAGTGAAGAAATAGGAATGTAAAGAATAAACTACATAAGAGAAATGGAAAATGAGATTATTTGAAAATAGATAACAATGTTGAATAAATGAGCATTATAAAAACCAGGAAATGAAACATCGTCAACAGAAAAGCATTTGTACCAAGTTTGAACTTTGAAATATCCGCTGATTCAGTTGCAGAATAATATACAGCATTAAGCCTTTTGAAACAATGTTGGTGACCTTGTGTCTTTTTGAGAGTAATACTGGATGATTGTACCTGCTTCCTGTACTGTAGTGAAGTTATGAATGTTAGCAGGAAGGAAGAATCAAAATCTAGTCTACTTGTATTGGAATATGAAGCCGTGTAATTATTTACAAAGTACTATGGTATGGAGATAGCTTCATTTTGGGGGTTTGAATATAAGTTTAGTAATAAGGTAGAAAAGTATGAT
Source organism: Palaemon carinicauda (assembly GCF_036898095.1). Lineage (NCBI taxonomy): Eukaryota > Metazoa > Arthropoda > Malacostraca > Decapoda > Palaemonidae > Palaemon > Palaemon carinicauda. Next base: position 101,817 of record NW_027171143.1, read on the forward strand.
TTTTTAAATTTTTGTGATTTTGTTGATGTTATCTCTTTTATGGTCTTAGTGATTAGTTTAGGTTTTATAATTTTCCATTGGATTGTCCTTGAGAGGAGAATCTTCATTAAAATATCTAAATATTTGGTTTCTCTTTCATTTCCACAATTACTCTTCTCAGACATTCCAATCTGCATTGGTCTCTCTGGAGAGAGAGTTTCTCATCAAATGATTTTACAGCATTCTTAGTACAGTACTGTATTCAGGTTTCACAAGAATGAAGTTAAGATTTAAAGATATTTTGCTGAGTAATATTCCAAGTCCCAGGGCTGGGTCTTGTGGGTAAAATCCATAACCCAATTTGTTTAAGAATAAATTCTACAGATTTCAGTATTAATGTGAGTTAACGAAATTAGATATCTGATGTTTCTGGGTCGAACCTGTGGCGCCCGGTGAAAAGTCCTTCTTGTATACCTTTTCTGATAAAATCCTTCCAATTATACCAGAGAAAGATAAAAGCATGGAATGCTGAGGTTACAACCCTCGCGCGAGCACCTTTTGGGTGTCGTGTATAAAGCAAAGGCGCGTGAAATCCACTATTCACAGGTTGTCTTCCATTTAGTTAATTCCTTCGCCAAAGGGATGGGCCGATACAGAGGCACTAGACACACCCCCATCGCCGCACCACCCATGCCACGACGCGAGCGCCATCTGAACAACATCCTTCTTTTTGGAATACAAAATGTTGAATTGTTTCGTTGTGCATGGCGGCCATTGTTTGTTCACTTGTTTGGGAATTCTTCTTTATCTGCCCGTTTAGTACTCTGTCACTTAGGTTCTTGGTTAAGTCCCTGGCCTTATGCCTTTAGAACCGTTATTATTTTTATTTTTATTTTTTTGTGTATTTATGCTCATGGTACTTTTTGCTAGTAAGTCCAGCCTACGAACGAGATAGCGATTTAGCTTTGTTTTTGTTTAGTAACCGCCCGAGGCGTTCGTCACTCGACTGTGCTATTTATTTTAAGTTTTAACGGATGCTATTCTTCGATCGTAGTGTTATATGGATGTACATTTTTATTTTATACGTTTATAATAGTGTTTTGTGATTTTTAGTCCTGTTTTTGTGTCCAAGAGAGCGAGAGATTGGGGTCCCCGTTTTCTGTTCGCAGTCACGAGTTACCCCTTTCTCTCGTTTTCTTTCTTAGTTCCGGTGGGGGAGCGGATTTCCCGTTTTCCGTTTTGTGCGTTCAGCGGGTTCTCCCTCCCTCACCTCTCCCCCTCTGGGTGGATGATAACTTATGAGTTATTTATTTTTCGTGACTTTTCAATTGTTAGCGTTATTTTGGTCCGTGTTTCGTCCTCTCCCCGTTACGGCTCGGGAGTAGTTATGAACGTTTTCCACTCCGCCTTGAGTTATACTCCGCCACGAGGGATTCTCAATAACTTTCGTTCTATTGTTATATTTATATTGTTTACTACATGGGACGGGCTTCATATTGTTTAGATACGACCCTCCGGTGGCCCTTACTTCGGTCTCAGGCCACGGCCATATCCACAATAGCCTTGGTTATTACAACTGTGTTTGTTATTCACAATAATTATTCAGGACCTTTCTTCTCCCTCCGGCCTCACCGGAGATCGTAAATACGCTTTACTATAATCTAAGCTTTAGTCTTTAGCTACGACTTAGCTTTTTATCTTTCACAATTGAATTATTAGCCACAATTGAATTATTCAGGGCATCTCATTATCCTCCGGCGTCACCGGAGGTCGCCCAAACACTTCACACTTAAAGTTGCCTTAGCTAATTAGCTAAGGCTCCTTTATTCAGGACATTTCATTACGATCCGGCCTCACCGGAGGTCGCCCATACACTTCACACTTATATTTGCCTTGCCTTTAGCTAAGGCTGGTGTTTGTATTTATTTTAAGGGCATGTCACTGCTTCCCCGACCCTTGGAGGTCGGCGGATTGCTTTAAGCTTATTATCCTTATGTCATTAACAGACATTGGGTGCATTACAAATATACAGACAATTGAATATTAAAGTGCCAACAATGGTATGGGGCGGTATCAACTTAAAGTTAATAGTCAGTTGTTTGGTCAATGCAATATGGGTGCTTAGGTAATTCAGTGAGTGCCAGAACTCTAAAATAATAGGTTTTTTATCCCTTATCAGAGTTTCAAGCAACACCAGACTCATATCTCCTTTCTTTTACAGAAGGCCCGTTGTACTGCTGAAGGATGCTCTGCCTCGTTCAGCGACCCCGTTGGGCATGACCTCTGCCGGTCTCATGCTCACTGCTCCATTCCCTTTATCCAGGAACCGGGACAGGCCCAATACCCAGTGTGGTTCCCGGATTTGTGCTCGTTCTGTTACGAGTTGTCGTCAGTTCTGCTGAATGATGATGTAAGTGGGTTTTCCCTTGTTCCTTATTTCTCGTTGGCAGACACTAATATAGACATGAATATGATATACACAGTATATTTGGGAGGGCAAACCCCCTCCTCCATCACTAATCACTGCAAATCTTACAGGCCGATGATGTCTCTCTTCGGTCAGCAAGGGCTACTCTTCGTCCGTGGGTGTCGGGCTTTGGCAGGAATGCCCCGTCTGGCGCACCCTATCTCCTCGATGGGGATATGGCTTCCCGTCTCTTCCCAGGCTCGACTACTGCTGCAGTCTCTCCTGACCTTGCTGCCCCTTTAATTGAAGAAGTCAGGGCTACCATTTCCGTGGAGGACGAAACCCTCGTACCGATGGACATGGCTGGTCTGGATATAGACGTAGAACCCAGGGACGAGCAGGTAAGTGGTGCCGAGTTGGTGGAAACCCTTTTCTCTCCTACTCCCTCTTCTACCTCTTCCTTTCTAGGTTTTGATAACTCTAAGGCTTCTCCTCGGGATCCCTCTGCCTCCGTACGACCCAAGGTGAAGCCACTTCGAACTTATAAGACTTCAGCTTTGCCAGTATCAACGTCACCGGTCCCCGGACCCTCGACAGCTCCTGATATTCATATTGCTCCTCGTAAAACCACTACTCCTAAGAAGTCTAAGTCTACCAAATCCAAGAAAAAACCAACGGGTGACTTTCAGGTACCCTGGGCTGATCTCCTCCCCATCCAACTGATCAAAGGATTGGTCAGGGATCAAGTTCAACATCACTCTGGTGCAATAACAGAGATTAAGGATATGATGGCTACTCTGATCCGCGCCGGAACTCAGTTCCCTCCCCCTTCTGCCCCAGACGCATCGAAGCTGCCGCCCTTCGATAAAAACAATCCTTGGCGGTTTGCTTTGCATGCTCCATTCGTAGATGGCTCCCTAACTCTGGAGGGCATGGGCACCCGCCCTCTAGAGGACCTGGAGTTCTATCCCCCGGGCCTAGCATTCCCGTTCAATGGTTTTGTACGGTTAAAGGAACACGCATTGGTCCGTATGGACAAGGTACCGAAGGAAACGGTCATATTTCCAAAAGAGCAGGCCCAGGCTATCTGGGCCAGAACACTATAAGAGTGGGGGTGTATTAACTCCAAGCTCACCCCTCACAAGGGTTCCTACACTATTTTTACGACAGCGGCCTCCATCTCTTTGCCGCTCATAGACAAAGTCACAGAGTTGACTATACAGGCCATCAAAGAAGGCTCTTCCAAGCCGGCTCTCAAGGAGACGGACCCCACCTCTTTGCTTATTCCGGGTTCCTCGGCAGCCTGGGATGCTGCGGCCTCTACCTTCACGGTGGGGAAACTAGACCCGGACTGTGCCTCTACTCTTTTCTCTGAGAAGCTTCCCAGATTAATAGAGAGTCTTCTCAAAACTGAGTTCGAGACCCGTACTAGACTTGCTAGGTCCCTCCAATCCATCACCTCCATGGAGTCCCTTGCATCTCTTTACCCAGAGGAAACGCTGTTCAGAGTCGCCACAAAGAACCAGCTGCTATCCTACCAAATAGATCTCCATGACTTCTGGTCAGCTCGGGTTAGTTGCAGGAAGTTCGTTCTGTCGGAGGCCACCATCAGGCATGAGCCGAACAGACTGATAGCTTCCTCCTGCTGGGGTAAGACCCTCTTCCCTCAGACCGAGGTGGATAAGGTTCTTCAGGATGCAGCGAGGGCAAACCAGAATTTGCAGGTAAGGTGGGGTCTCTCAGCCAAAAAGAGGTTCGAACCCCAGAGACACACATTCTTCAAGAAGAAGCTGAGGTTTAGTCCTTACAAAGCGGCCCGGGGTACCTCGTCCCCACAGCCTTCCGCGGCCTCGACTTCTCGACAACAGGCGCCTCCTCAGCAGGTAGTCTACCTCGCTGCTCCCCCTGGTACACAGCCCAACCCCTCTTGGATGCCCTCACCTGCATACAACCCTGCCTACGAACCCTCCGGTTCCTTTCGTGGATACCAAAGAGGGAGTTCCAGAGGTAGAGGACAGTTCCGCCAACGCGGCGGGCCCAGAGCAAGGGGTTCCCGTGGAGGGAGGGGCCCTAAGTTCACTCCCTCCCAATGATGTGATGCCGGTAGGAGGGAGACTTTATCACTTCCGGGATCATTGGACCTTCAGTCCATGGGCTCACAGCATAATATCAAGGGGCTTGGGTTGGAAATGGTCACAGGGATCCCCTCCTCCACCGGTGACCTTCTTCCAGAGACCCACTCCCATCCTGGAAGAGTACACTGCGGAGTTACTCAAGAAGAGAGCAATCAAGCGGGTTCGATCCCTGAAATTCCAAGGCCGCCTGTTTACAGTCCCGAAGAAAGACTCGTCGGCGTTGAGGGTAGTTCTGGACTTGTCGAAGCTCAACTCTTACATCCTTTGCGACAAGTTCCGTATGCTGACTATCTCTCAGGTACGGACCTTACTTCCCCGTGGGGCCGTCACCACCTCTATCGATCTTACCGACGCCTATTATCATGTCCCAGTAGCTCGAAACTTCTCTCCTTACCTAGGCTTCCGTCTCGGCAAGAGAGCCTTCGCATTCAAAGTCATGCCCTTCGGTCTCAGCATTGCCTCCAGGGTATTCACGAAACTGGGGGAGACGGTGCTCGAGCAACTCAGACACCAAGGGATACAAATCGTCGCCTATCTGGACGATTGGCTCATTTGGGCCCAGTCGCACCAGGAATGCAAAAGAGCTACGTCGAAGGTACTCCATTTTCTCGCCAAACTGGGCTTCCAAGTCAACCTCCGGAAGTCCCGCCTACAACCATCAAGCCTCTTCGAATGGTTAGGCATCCGTTGGGACCTCTCAAAGCACAAGCTCTCCCTTCCTACCAAGAAGGTGAGGGAGATAGCTTCCAAGGTCAGGAACTTTCTCAAACACAAACAGGTGTCCAGAAGAGCTTTAGAACGAGTCCTCGGCCTACTCCAGTTTGCCTCACTGACCGATCTCCTATTAAAAGCCAAACTCAAAGACATCAATCGAGTTTGGAGGAAGAGGGCGACAATACCTTTAAGAGACAAGGCCTCGAAGATCCCCTCTGTCTTGAAAATGAGACTACAACCATGGTCCGATCGGAGGAACCTCTCCAAGTCGGTTCCTCTACAGTTCCCCTCTCCACAAGTGACAATTCATACCGACGCATCTCTGAGTGGTTGGGGGGGTTACTCCCAACATCAGATATGTCATGAGACAGTTCCATATCAATGTTCTCGAAGCCATGGCGGTGTTCTTGACCCTGAAGAGAATCTCCCCTCCGAGGTCGCCCCACATCAGAGTAGTCTCAGACAGCACGGCCGTAGTCCACTGCCTCAACAGGGGGGGGGTCCAAATCACCCAACCTGAATCAGATCCTGGTCACTATCTTCACCTTGGCAGCCGACAAAGACTGGTTCCTGTCAGCAACTCACCTAGCAGGAGTCCAGAATGTGATAGCAGACGCATTATCCAGGACGAGCCCACTGGAATTGGAGTGGTCCCTGGACATGCACTCCTTCCGGTGGATACTCAGGCTGGTTCCAGGTCTCCAGGTAGATCTATTCGCGACCCGACTCAATCACAAACTCCCATGTTATGTGACACCGAACCTGGACCCTCAGGCTTATGCCATGGACGCATTAACCCTGGATTGGAACCATTGGCAGAAGGTCTTCTTATTCCCTCCAGTGAATCTTCTACTGAAAGTCTTGCACAAACTCCGCTCCTTCAACGGGGCAGTAGCTTTAGTGGCACCTCACTGGCCAAAGAGCAGTTGGTTTCCTCTCCTCCTCGAGTTGAAACTCCGTCCCTTCCGGATCCCATTCCCCAAACTGACCCAGGTGGTCCAAACACGGACTGTGTCAGATTCCTCAAGGATAGCCAAAACCCTAACTTTGTGGATTTCATGAAGTTTGCGGCACGTAGGGACGCAAACATCGACCCAGATAATGTCCTCTTTATAGAATCAGACAAAAGGGACTCAACGATTCGCCAATATGATTCGGCGGTTAAGAAACTAGCGGATTTCTTAAGGACTTCAGACCATTCGGTTATGACTCCTAATTTAGCCATCTCCTTCTTTAGGTCCATTTTTGACAAAGGCCTAGCAGCTAGCACTATAACCACCATTAAGTCAGCTCTGAGGAAAGTCTTCCTGGTTGGGTTTAACATTAACCTGGCGGAGTCTTATTTCTCATCTATTCCAAAAGCATGTGCTAGGCTTCGACCTTCGGTCCGTCCTCAAAAGGTCTCTTGGTCTCTAAATGATGTCCTCAAACTGGCCTCCGACACGGACAACGAATCCTGCTCTTATATCACTCTTCTTAGGAAGACTTTATTTCTAACAGCTTTGGCCTCGGGTTCCAGAATCTCAGAACTAGCAGCTCTCTCACGAAACTCAGAGAACATGGATTTCCTCCCTTCAGGTGAGGTACTTCTTTCACCAGACAGGGCGTTCCTAGCTAAGAACGAGGACCCCCAAAATAGGTGGTCCCCTTGGAAGATTATTCCTCTTCTCCAAGATACTTCTCTATGTCCGGTCACCACTCTCAGGGCCTTTTTAGCCAGGACTGCTACCCGATCGTCTGGCCCCTTGTTTATCAGAGAACAAGGAGGTACCATTTCCATACGTGGCATTAGGCAACAGATCCTATACTTCATTAAACAAGCCAATCCGGGATCATTTCCCCATGCTCATGATATCCGATCGATAGCTACCTCCATCAACTATTTCCAGAATATGGACTTTGATAACCTTAAGAAGTACACGGGTTGGAAATCTCCTATGGTCTTCAAACGCCACTATCTAAAGAACTTACAGGCTCTTAAATACCCAACGGTTGCAGCTGGGAGCCTTATCTCTCCCCATTGATCTTTTGTTCTTCCTTTCATCCATCTCTTCTCTTCTCCCTCCTACCCGCCACTCGCACCACGACGCCGCTTCCTTGGTGGTTCGTTAGCCCTAAGTGTATTACATATTAGGTTAATATGATTGTAACTATTATTGTTTTCCCTTGTTATAAAGTTGGGATATTCTTAGCCATGTCAGTTTTGTTGCATGTTTTCCTCTGATACTCAGAGGTTTCCTTGTTATCATGTTTGTTTATCCTTACTCTCACTATGCCCTGTGGCTAGTTTATATTTTATGCCTACTTACCTTAATTATATATGATTTTCTTTACATGGTGTTGTTTCTCTCCCCTTATTAAATTAGTAGTTATTGTTGGGCTTGGAAGGCATTCTCTGGTACATTTTCACCGGGCGCCACAGGTTCGACCCAGAAAAGGGATTTTGACGAAGGAAAAATCTATTTCTGGGGAGAGACCTGTGGCGCCCGGTGAAACCCTTCCCCTTATTTTACACGATCCCACCCTTTCCTTTCCAAGCCATCATGGCCAATACAGAAGGATGTTGTTCAGATGGCGCTCGCGTCGTGGCGTGGGTGGTGCGGCGATGGGGGTGTGTCTAGTGCCTCTGTATCGGCCCATCCCTTTGGCGAAGGAATTAACTAAATGGAAGACAACCTGTGAATAGTGGATTTCACGCGCCTTTGCTTTATACACGACACCCAAAAGGTGCTCGCGCGAGGGTTGTAACCTCAGCATTCCATGCTTTTATCTTTCTCTGGTATAATTGGAAGGATTTTATCAGAAAAGGTATACAAGAAGGACTTTTCACCGGGCGCCACAGGTCTCTCCCCAGAAATAGATTTTTCCTTCGTCAAAATCCCTTTATTAATTAAGTTTACAGTATATTGATTTTATTTGTGGTACAGAGCAGTAATCATGTCCAGAGGCTGTCATGGTTTGTTTTTGGAAATCCAATTTGTTTGGACTCATAGCTCACCCTAATGTTAACTGTACTAAGTACAATCATTTGGGTCTAATTTCGTGTCTTAGTTGTCAGTGTTTGATTAAGAAAAGTAGAAGATTGAAGGATTAAAAGCAATTTTTTTTTTCTGTAACTTTTAAGAAATATTTCTTCTGTCACTCTATACCTTCGCTGTTTATAGGGATATTACTTTCGGCGAGGCTGGAAGATGAGCCATAAGACCTTTAGTGAGGGATAATTACCTAAACCGCCAGTTAGCAGAAAGGTTGTGGGTAGCCGGCTACCCTGTTCACTCACACACTGGGCTGAGCATCTACTTTACTTTCGGCTTGGTGGAGAACGGACATTGCTGCTCTCCTGCTCCCTTACCTTTTTGACTTGCCATTGAGTGATAGCTTTGAATTATTCTTTGTATGTGCCGTAACTGGAATACGAACCTACCCTATTCAATAGGGGTATTACTTTCAGTGAAGTTGAAATGACGAGCCATTAAGATTTAGTGAGGTTTAACTTACCATTCCGCTAGTTAGCGGGCTTGGGGAGGGGGGGAGTAGCTTGCTACCGCTCCCTCTCACACACCGGTGATTTACTTTGCTTCTGGCTCGGATGGTAAACGTTGTTGCTGCTTTTCATCCTCACCAAGTTATATTTTGAACTGCCATTAGTGCTTTTTGTTTATGCTTTCTCTTTAATAGTGTGTGTTTGTGTTGACTTGCGCAACCATGCATACTTGCCCTGGACTTGAAGGCCAACCCTGCCGGACCTTCACGTCAGCCATGGGCACTAACTGCCACACCCTTTCTCCCACCTGCAGAGGTCAACGGTGTGATTGTGGTAATAAGTGTAATGAGCGTCGGGAGTGGTCTGCTTCCCAGTGGGAAAGATTTTGGCGAGGGCGGAAGAAGAAGTCAAAGCGGGATATTTCTCTTTCGAAGGTTCCTTTGTATGAAGGGAAAATAACACAAGATCTCTTCTTCTGCCTCCCGACCTTCTTTCGAAGCTCCTATTCTTTCGGGCTCTTCTGAGAGACCGTCGAGCAGTAATGTAGACTTTAATTTTTGCCAGCCTTTTTCCTTGAGAGATGGTGTTGTTTCCCCTAGCGAAGTGGCCCCACCTCTCCCCCCGGGTAAGGCCTTTTGTATGGGTTCTGTGTTACAGGTGTGGTCGTCCTTCCGGCTCCCGGGTCCGCAATGCGAGTTTGCAGCCGTCGTTGACTTCTGAGTTGGATCCTCTAATTCTTGTCGATGTTGTGGTGTCAGAGGCCTCTTCTGTCGCCGCTGTCGACGCCCCTGACCCTCTAGACTCTCCTGCTGTTGCTGACGACTATGTTCCCCCTGTTCTGTCCATCCTCCGAGGGGGAAACTAAGTCCATCGTCTGTGTCTCATATGAGTGGTTCTCCCGTCGGGTGAGTTCTCTCATAGAGACTCCTCTTCGGAGGATTGCTGATCAAGGTCAGCTTGCTGCTCAAGGTCAGCTTGCTGATCAAGGTCAGCTTGCTGCTCAAGGTCAGCTTGCTGATCCCACGTCGCAGAGCTCTCCCTCTGCTTTGACTTAAAGGGTGCCCTTCACCATCATTGAAAAGGTTCTTCAGCCTTGTCTTCACAGCCGTCGCCCACAGAGGAGCTGCCGCTTCAGTGGTCTTCTGGCCCTCAACTTTCGCCCTTTCCTGGTCCTTCTCCTGACGACGCTGCGGCTAGTCCTCGGACTTCAGCCCTGGACTCTTCTGCGTATCGTTCACGATCGCCATTGGTGGATGTTCGCCCTTCCAAAGGGCACATCCCTGTTCCAGTTCGACATTCCAGTCGACCTCCTGACCTGTCGTTACTGTTCCCATCTCCTGTACATCCTCGGATGTTCTACCTAAGTGTAACGGAGCGCAACTCTCTCCAGCTTGCCAGCTCTTTGCAGTGCACATGTGCTCTCCAACAGCACGTTAGTGCCCGGCTGCACTCAAAACTCTTTCCTGAATGTATTTCTCTCCACTGAGTCAGCGCTCTCCAGAACATTAACGTTCCCTTGACCGCTAGCCTTCTCCTTCTCATCCTCTGCCCCCTCCAATGATCCAGCGATCTCCCGATTGCCAACGCTCTCCAGCACAGCCCTGTCCTTCCAAAGAGTAGTGTTTGCCAACTCGCCAGCACTCGCCAGTGCAACTCCACTCTCCAGCTCAAGCTCGTTAGCGCTTCCTGAGACATCAGTGCTTTCATGCGCAGCCTCGGTATCAGGCTTACCAACGCTCTCCTGCTCGAAAGCGCTCTCCAAACCAACAGCGCTCTCTTGTACGTCACCCCACTCCCAAGCGCCAGTGGTCAACTGTGCAATAGCGCTCTCCTGTGCCAAAACTCTCTCCACCTCACCAGCACCCTTTGGCTCGCTGGCACTCTCCAGCTTATCATTGCTCACCTGCGCGCCAGAGCTTTCCTACGAATTTACCGGAAAATGCGCGCCAGCATCCTCCTTTGTGGCGTCGTACTGCGCGCCTGTGCGTTCTCTAGAAACCGCACCAGCATCATCCTGCTCAGCGTCTTACTGCACGCTATTTTTCTCATGTGTGCTCTCCGGGCCGGTAGCGCTCACTGTCCCACTTGCGCCATGGCCATGAGCAGGTTCTACAGGCTCCTAGGTTTTAAGGAACATCGAGTAGACGTCTCACCATCGCATCATTCCCCTCCCTGCAAACGCATTATAGCGCGACCGCCGAGGAAAGGAGGAGGGGTCTCCACAGAAGGGTTCAGGATCCCGAAGCTGCCTTCCTCGAAGGTGGATCCATCAACAGCAGAGACTCCTCTCAGGGAACTGTTGGTCCCTTTCCCTTCAGGGCCTTCAGGGGATCTGTCTGACAGTGCGTCAGTCAGTCAGGGCTATGGTCAGAGCAGTGGTGCAAGCCTTCAAGCCTGCTCTGTCTGCCAGCTCTTCAGAGTATTTTACAGCTATAGCAGACCTACTGTAAGGAACCACAGCCTCTTCTCCCCTGTTGAGGAAGAAGGTCTCAGATGTGGTTACTTCCCCTAGGGTAAAGCTGACTCCTATTAGGCTATCAAGGTCTGCTCGTGCATCTTCCACCGGACACTGTCCTACCTCACCTCTACCGAGGGGGTAATGCAAGGGAGGGGCTTCCTCTCTTCCACCTTCAGAGGAAGTTTCCCCTCGCACGGAGAGTTCACCTCTGATGGAAGTCAGGAGGGACATGACAATGCAGCTTTCGATGATGGAGCCCTTCCTCCTTCCACGAAAGGAGCCGAAGGACTCCAAGACTCTTCCTAAGTCCTCTTCAAGAACCTCCAAGTCTACAGATGCAGCCTGTCACTCGAGGAATGTGCGCGACCGACCTGGAGAAGAGCTCTCGGGGGTGGAAGAAGGAGACTTCGCTGCAAGTCCAAGTCCAACGTTGGGAGGAGAGCAGAAAGAGTCGGATCATGCATTCTGTCAGGTTCTGACTCTCATCAGGATTCTCAATGGGTTTATCAACTGAGAGAGCAAAGAAACGGTGTCTTTTGCACCTAGAAGCCCTCAGAGACCAGTGCATCCTTGCCTTGGACTCAGGGCGTGAAGGGTGCCAGGGCTACGATCATCCTACAGCTCTTTGAGCTCTCCTCCTCACAACATTCCGGCTCTACCACCAAGCTTCTCCCACCTCCTGTCTGCAGCAGAGGAGCTATTCTGAGATCTTAGACGTGCCTCGTCCAACTCCTCTTCTTCCCATACAGGCTACTTTGTGGCTTGATGTTTGGTTATGGACCTTGGAAATTCTGGTAAGAACTGAGGATTTCTCAAAGAAATGTACCAGGGTTCTCACCATTACTCCCACCTTTACCAGGCTTCTGGGAGTCTCCTGCTTGAGGTGGACCCTTTGCTTCCTCGCCTGTTCCGGCAACTAACCCCTTTAGTCCGCTAGAGACTGCAGACAGTGGACTAGGGGAGCAGTTTTTGGGTAACCCGGCCAAAGCCAGTAGGCCAGAAATGGCTCCAGTAGCTACAGCCGAGGCAGTTCCCCTCTCTCCTCAGCAGCATTTAGTTCCACTCTCCAGGCCGGCAAAGGACAGTGCTAAACATCAGTCTAGCTAGTGGTAGTGGCTCTCAACAGTTCCTGCACAGGTAGTGGCACTCTACAAGAAGGGGCAGAGGCACACTCAAAGGTACTCTTCGGGACAGTAGATGGCAGTGTCCCCCTCCAGGGCAGCAGACGGCAGTGTCCCCCTCCAGGCCAGCAGACGACAGTGTCCCCCTCCAGGGCAGCAGACGGCAGTGTCCCCCTCCAGGGCAGCAGATGGCAGTGTCCCCCTCCAGGGCAGCAGATGGCAGTGTCCCCCTCCAGGCCAGCAGACGGCAGTTTCCCCCTCCAGGCCAGCAGATGGCAACAAGCTTGGACCTTTCTCATGTCACAAGCTGGGTACTTTGTTTGAATACTTTGACCTAGACCGAAAAGGCTCTTTCTTGGTGTTAATTGCTAAGAAATTTGCATCATAAACCTAATGGGCCTGTATTTTGAAACAGGACTTTTATATTTTTTTTTTCTTTTTTTGGGTGTGTGGGTGGCCTAGGAAAAAAACCAGGTACTTGTGTTTTGTATTGATATAGGGGTGCCCAATTAGTGGAAGGCTTTTTTTTTTCAAATAATTTTTCAGTCTTGTATTGTTTTTCAATTCTTATTCCATGTCATAGCAATGAACATTTGTTACTAAGTCGTCTTCCCTTCGTTCAAGTATCCCCAGTACATGAGGACAGATGCCCACTTACAAGATGAGGAAGTCTTCAGGTGTACACCTCCTCCCTCTTTCTGATCTGGGCATTTTATCAAGGCAAGGGAAGCCAGTCTTCTTTCCTTGGCCCTCATCGCTCCCTTCTGGCCTCGGAAGGACTGGTTCCCAGACCATTTTGAGTTCCTAGTGAACCCTCCTGTTAGATTGCTAGAGAGACCTGATCTACTCAAACAGCCTCACTTTCATTGTCTTAATCAGGGGCTCCACATGCTTCATCTTCATGCTTGGAGCCTGTCAGGAGGTTCTCAAGGTAAAAAGGCTTTTCATCTAGTTAGCCTAAGCCATGTGATGCTCTACATGTCAAGTTTATCAAGTAAATAGGCAGTTTTTTTTTAACGCTGGTGCCAGATGAAAGGTCATTCTTTTTCCAGACCCTCTCAGCCTAAAATTGCAGAATTCCTGGTCCATCTTCACAGGGATGGAGGGTATCTGTAGGTCTTAAGAAGGCACTTGACAACACAAAGGCAACCAGAAAGAAAAAACTTATGTTAGTAATGTTAATTTGCCATAACAGTAGAACCAAAGCAAAGGCAGAGGGAGTGATATGGAACAGTTTATGGTATGTGTTCATGTCTGTGTAAGATAACTATAAAGCATTTTGCTGTTTATAATTCTGGAGGAAGGCTCAGATTTTGATGGTGACTGGAGAGGAAGTACAGTAAAGGAAATAAGACATTGGATGAAATGTCTGTCTCTTTGAAGAGCAAGGGGAAAACTATATAATGAATAAAACCAATAATGTCACAGGAAATACTTTGGATTATAGAATCTACAGAGGATATGAGATTTGTAGATGCCTGAAATGTGTAACAAGAACAGATAGAACACCCATCAAAGTCTGTGGTTTGTATGTTTAGGAAAAATGCAAATTACATAACTTTATGAATTTATTTTGTTTTTAGAAAATTCCATTATTTTTATTCGGTTTTGCTCTTCAACTGATTGTAGTTTTCTATTCTTCCAGACTTTTCATCCCAAAGGAAGGAATCATCCACCTCTTGCTGCTAAAGCTTGTAAGCTACTGAAGGTATATGCCAGAGACATAAGACTGGAAAAGAAAGGGTTATGTTGGAAGTTTTTGTTGTACTGTATGATGTCTGAGAATAGGAAGTTTAGTCTTAATTTCCTCTTTGAAGTCTATTGAAAATAATATTAAGGGGTTTGTCATCTTGTGATATGGAGAGGATGATGAATTCTGAACCACCTTTTGAATTTTCAATGAAAAGTGAAATTGAAGATCTATTTTCACCTGCAGTCGATCCAGAAAATAATGATACGTCTGGAAGTGTTGCTCTCTTTAATGATGGCGCTCTTTTCTTGGATCCAAAAATGGAAGTCAAAGTAGAGCCAGAAATATTTGATTCTAGCGAAAGCAACTTGACAAATTCCTACGGGTACGATGCATCGGTGAGTGAAAACGGTTCAATAAGTTGTAAAGGGGATGTCGATGATGAGGAAAGTGTAGACACTTACTTAGGGACAGTTGTGAAAGAGGATAAAGGAAAAGAAAAAGGAAGACTTTCATGTGTAATCAGTGGAAGAGAATTATTACAGAAAGATGTTTTGAATCAAGAGGTGAATCAAATAAATGAGAAGCAGATAAAGAAAAGGATCTTTGGTAATGTTAACTCCAATGCCCTAGCTAGAAAGCGATGCACATGCAGTGAATGTGGGAAAACGTTTTCTAATAAATTTAATCTTACAAAGCATTTAAGAAATTACACGGGAGAGAGACCATACAAATGCAATGTCTGTAGCAAAACATTTAATGTAAAAAATAATCTCATTCGACATTTAGGAATTCACACGGAACAGAAGTCATACAATTGCGATGTCTGTAGCAAAACATATACTACAAGAGCACATCTCACTGTACATTTAAGAATTCACTCGGGAGAGAGGCCATACAAGTGCAATGTCTGTAGCAAAACATTTACTGCAAAACATAATCTCACTGCACATTTAAGAATTCACACAGGAGAGAGGCCATACAAATGCAATGTCTGTAGCAAAACATTTACTTCAAAACATAATCTCACTGCACATTTAAGAATTCACACAGGAGAGAGGCCATACAAATGCAATGTCTGTAGCAAAACATTTACTGCAAAACATAATCTCACTAAACATTTAAGAATTCACATGGGAGAGGGGCCACACAAATGCAATGTCTGTAGCAAAATTTTTCAATATTAAACTTACCCGATAATCATGTAGCTGTCAACTCCGTTGCCCGACAGAATTCTATGGAGGGATACGCCAGCTATCACAATACTAGAAGGGGGTGTACTTACCAGCGCCACCTGTGGCCAGGTACTCAAGTACTTCTTGTTGACACCTCCTCAATTATTCCTCTGTCGTGCTTCCGGCAAGACGTTCTGGGATACGCTTATGATCTTCGAGTTGTTTCACGGCTAATTGGTGAAGTATTCTCTCAGATTTCGGCTGTCGCATTACTGGAAACCTTCTTATATTAGCTAGATAGCTTTTATATAGTCCTGATTAACGGTTAACGATCTTTTGCTTGATTTTGGAACCCCCTTTTTGGCATAACTCTTTGGATTCAAGATGTCTGACATTTCGCAAGCCCCCTCCCATAGACGATGTAGGTCTTGCAATAGGCGTATTCCGAAGGCCTCGGTAGATCCTCACACCGCTTGTTCTGACTGTAGGGACAGGCCCTGTCAGTTAGAAAATCGATGTGAGGAATGCGCCGGACTTTCGGAACTGGAATTTGTCCGTCTTTTGAAATATTCAACTAAGTTAGAGAGAGGTAGAGTTAGGAGGAGTTCTTCTCACTCTTCACTTTTTTCCTCACCTCATGATCCCCTACCTTTTCCTACCCCTGTAGTGGCTACCCCCGAACCTACTGTTTGCCCTCCGCCTGATATGTCTGTTGTTTTGCGTGCTATTCAGGCCTTAGGCGATAAAGTAGAGTCAGTGGTAAGTGACCATAAGTCTCTGATGGCCGAAGTCAAGGAACTTAAGGTCAAGAGTGCAGTGGGTGGAATTAGTGCCAGTGCTGTGACGAGTGCTAGTGTCAGTGCAGTGCCAAGTGCTAGTGTCAGTGCCAGTGTGGTGCGTGAGGATACTTCTGTGCGAGCCAGTCGTCCTCCCAGTCCGGGACCTCTTGCAAGCTCCCAAGCCCAGGGGAGAAGCAATGTCGAAGGGCATAAGGGTTCGGCAGGCCTTGTTAGGCGCACAGAAGTATCCTCGGTGGTTGCGGGCGTGTCTTCCAAAGACCGTCACTCCCACCTGCAGACGATTGAGCCCGTCTTTTTCTCGTCCGCTGATCAACTGTCAGGGAAGAAACGTTGGTCTCAGGTCTCGAGACCGCTTAAACGCAGAGTCCAGTCCGCGAGTGCTCAGCCAGGTTGCAGTCATTGGCTCAGCTCTGACTCGCCGCAGTCATCGGTCGACTGCACTCCGCCCAAGAGGAGTAAGGTTCTGCCACAACAGAGCTCGACTGTTAAGGCTTTACCTCAGCCTACTGTAGTTTCTGCTGATCCTAAGTGGACTCTACTTCAGTCCATGCAAGCTCAGCTTTCGGACTTGATGCGTGAGTGTCGGGCTGAGAGTGTTGCGCCTCCGCCTCCGCCTACACTCCCTCCGCCTGCTCTCGCTCCGCCTGCTCTCGCTCCGCCTGCGCTCGCTCCGCCTGCGCTTGCTCCGCCTGATCGCAGTACCACCTGCCAGGCGTACGATGTTGAGCCACATTCTGAGTTTGCTGTTCCCAGTGGTGTTCAGCCTCCGCCTTCTTTAAGGCAACCTTTACTATGGGATCAGGAGGATTATACCTCTCTTCCTCCGCCTCCCCTTGCTGCTCCACCAGTGGTGCAACACTCGGTTGAGGTACAACAACCTCTTCCGTCCATGAGTCAGTCTCCTCAGCTCTCGCTGCAGCGAGCTCAACCCTCCACAAGGCAAGCACCACTACACCTTGGCCTTGCGCCTCAGGAGCCTCAGCTTGCGAGACATTTACCTTGTTCTGCGCAGCCTCAACCTCATCACGCTCCGCTCACACCACAGGAACAGGAACTTGCTACTCCGCTTCCACCAACCGCTCAGCAAGCGCAACTCTTGGGTTCAACCACTCATGCTAGGAGTCAGCCTCCTCCACCCATGCGCCTTCCTTCTGCTTCGTCTTTTATTCAGCCTTTGCAGTCTGAGCCTCAGGTTCTCCCTCAACAGTTACTTGAAGAGGAAACCACTAATATTGTTCCTTCTCGTTCTGACTCTGCTGTTCAGCATTCTGGTCCGATCTCTTTGCTACACTCTGGTGATGAGGCGTCTGATGATGAGGAGGCACACCTGGATCCCTCGTCAGACGTGGATGAATCCAAGCCTTCTCCACAGTCTATTGACTTTCGTAAGGTCTTGGCTCTGCTTAGGGAGGTTTACCCAGACCACTTTGTCTCTGCTATTCCCCGCTCTCCGCCATCTGAGTTTTCGCTGGGAATACAACAAGCTAAGTCCTCCTATACTAAGCTAGTCCTAGCAAGGTCCTCTAAGAGAGCGTTAAGGATCTTAGGGGAGTGGCTGCAGACTAAGCAACACCTTGGCAAAACTTCTTTCATGTTTCCGCCAACTAAGCTCACTTCGAAAGCGAGCGTTTGGTATGCCACAGGAGAAGCACCAGGCTTGGGAGTACCTGCCTCTGCCCAGGCTGACTTCTCAAGTCTGGTAGACTCGCCTCGGAGAACTGCAATGAGGCGCTCTAAGGTTTGCTGGACCTTCTCAGACCTGGATCACTTACTGAAAGGAGTGTTTAGAGCATTTGAAATGTTCAACTTTCTAGACTGGTGCTTGGGGGCCCTCAGCAAGAAGACCTCTCCTGCGGACAAGGATTCTGCCATGCTATTAATGTCCTGCATGGATAAGGCCATTAGGGATGGATCTGGTGAGCTTGCGTCGATGTTTGTATCAGGGGTTTTGAAGAAAAGAGAACAGCTGTGTACCTTCCTTTCCTCCAGCATTACACCTTGCCAAAGGTCACAACTCCTTTTTGCTCCGCTCTCGAAGTTCCTCTTCCCCGAAGAGCTGGTTAAGGACTTGTCTGCTGCCCTGATACAAAAGGACACACACGATCTTGTAGCCTCATCGGCTCGTAAGTCTAAGGTTGCTACCTCAGTCCCCAAGACTTATCGCTCCCCAGTGGCTGATACCCCTGCTACGAGGTTCATACCGCCCTTTCGTGGTAGAGCCCCCAGCCGAGGAAGCTCCCGTCCAGACTCTTACAGGAGCAAGTCTAGGAAAGGCTCCAGGACATCTAAAGGAAAAAACTGACTCTCCGCATCTCCAGACAGCAGTAGGAGCCAGACTCAAGATCTTCTGGCGAGCATGGGAGAAGAGAGGTGCAGACGCCCAGTCTGTCAGTTGGCTGAGGAACGGTTACAGGATCCCATTCTGCCTCAAACCACCTCTGACCACATCGCCCATCAACCTCTCTCCCAACTACAAAGAAGAGGACAAGAGGCTAGCATTGCACCAGGAGGTGTCGCTACTTGTGCAGAAGAAGGCAGTGGTTATAGTCCGGGACCATCAATCCCCGGGCTTCTACAACCGTCTCTTTCTTGTGGCCAAGAAGACAGGAGGTTGGAGACCGGTGCTGGACGTCAGCGCGCTCAACGCGTATGTCACCAAGCAGACGTTCACGATGGAGACGACGAAGTCGGTCTTAGCAGCGGTCAGGCAGGAGGACTGGATGGTCTCGTTGGACTTGAAAGATGCTTACTTTCACGTTCCTATTCATCCAGACTCCCAACCTTTCCTGAGATTCGTTTTTGGAAAGGTTGTCTACCAATTCCAAGCCCTGTGTTTTGGCCTAAGCACAGCTCCTATGGTCTTTACTCATCTGATGAGGAATATAGCAAAATTCCTACACTTATCGGACATCAGAGCCTCCCTCTACTTAGACGACTGGCTGTTGAGAGCCTCCACGAGTCGTCGCTGTCTGGAGAATCTCAATTGGACTTTAGACTTAATCAGAGAGCTGGGTCTACTAGTCAACATAGAGAAGTCTCAACTCATTCCCTCCCAATCCATTGTGTACCTGGGAATGGAGATTCGGAGTCAGGATTTTCGGGCTTTTCCATCGGCCCCCAGGATAAGCCAAGCCCTAGAGTGCCTCTTGAGCATGCTGAAGAGGAGCAGTTGCTCGGTGAGACAGTGGATGAGTCTCACAGGGACCCTTTCATCACTGGCCCTGTTCGTCGAGCTAGGGAGACTCCACCTCCGCCCTCTTCAATTCCATCTTGCAGCTCATTGGGACAAGGGTTCGACTCTCGAAGCAGTCTCTATCCCAATCACCCAAGAGATGAAGACCACTCTCCTGTGGTGGAAGCACAACCTCCTTCTCAGGGAGGGTCTATCGTTGGCTATTCAGACCCCCAATCTTCATCTCTTCTCAGATGCATCGGACTCGGGCTGGGGTGCGACCTTGAACGGACGGGAATGCTCGGGAACGTGGAACGAGGAACAGGGATTACTCCACATCAACTGCAAGGAGCTTCTAGCAGTTCATTTAGCCCTGTTGAACTTCAAGTCCCTCCTGCTAGGCAAAGTGGTGGAGGTGAACTCAGACAATACCACAGCCTTGGCTTACATCTCCAAGCAAGGAGGGACCCATTCGAGGAGCCTATACGAGATCGCAAGGGACCTCCTCATTTGGTCAAGAGGTCTAAACCTCACTCTGGTCACGAGGTTCATTCAGGGCGATATGAACGTCTCAGCAGATCGCCTAAGCAGAAGGAATCAGGTCATTCCCACGGAATGGACCCTCCACAAGAGTGTGTGCAACAGACTTTGGACCTTGTGGGGTCAACCTACCATAGATCTGTTTGCCACCTCCATAACCAAGAGACTTCCGCTGTACTGTTCCCCTGTTCCAGACCCTGCAGCAGTTCATGTGGATGCTTTTCTACTGAACTGGTCCCATCTCGACCTGTACGCATTCCCACCGTTCAAGATAATAAACAAAGTTCTGCAGAAATTCATCTCGCACGAAGGGACACGGCTGACGCTGGTTGCTCCCCTTTGGCCTGCAAGAGAATGGTTCACAGAGGTACTTCAATGGCTAGTCGACATCCCCAGGACTCTACCTCTTAGAGTGGACCTTCTACGTCAACCTCACGTAGACAGGTTGCACCCAAACCTCCACGCTCTTCGGCTGACTGCCTTCAGACTGTCGAAAGATTCGCTAGAGCTAGAGGCTTTTCGAAGGAGGCAGCCAGTGCGATTGCCAGAGCAAGAAGGGTTTCCACTCGTAGAGTCTACCAGTCTAAGTGGGAGGTCTTCCGAAGCTGGTGTAGAGCCAATTCTATATCCTCTACCAATACCTCTGTGACCCAAATAGCTGACTTCCTTCTACATCTTAGGAATGAGAGATCCCTTTCAGCCCCTACGATTAAAGGGTATAGGAGTATGTTGGCTTCAGTTCTCCGCCACAGAGGTTTGGACCTGTCTTCCAACAAGGACCTTCAAGACATTCTTAAGTCTTTTGAGACGTCTAAAGAGCGTCGTCTATCCACTCCAGGCTGGAACCTAGACGTAGTCTTAAGGTTCCTTATGTCACCTAGGTTCGAACCTCTCCAGTCAGCTTCCTTCAAGGACCTTACCCTCAAGACTCTTTTTCTCGTCTGCCTTGCAACAGCTAAGAGAGTCAGTGAGGTTCATGCCTTCAGCAAGAACATTGGTTTCACGACCGAATCTGCAACATGTTCTTTTCAGCTCGGATTCCTAGCAAAGAACGAACTTCCTTCACGTCCTTGGCCTAGATCGTTTGAAATACCTAGCCTCTCCAACATGGTAGGTAACGAACTAGAGAGAGTTCTTTGCCCTGTCAGAGCTCTCAAATATTATCTTAAGAGGTCTAAACCTATTCGAGGACAGTCAGAAGCCTTATGGTGCGCCATCAAGAAACCTTCGAGGCCCATGTCCAAGAATGGGGTTTCGTATTATATAAGGCTTCTGATTAGAGAAGCCCACTCTCACTTAAAGGAGGAAGACCTTGCATTGCTGAAGGTAAGGACCCACGAAGTAAGAGCCGTAGCTACTTCGATGGCCTTTAATAAAAACCGTTCTCTGCAGAGCATAATGGATGCAACCTATTGGAGGAGCAAGTCAGTGTTTGCATCATTTTATCTTAAAGATGTCCAGTCTCTTTACGAGAACTGCTACACCCTGGGACCATTCGTAGCAGCGAGTGCAGTAGTAGGTGAGGGCTCAGCCACTTTTTTTAACCTTTCTCTTGAATGCTTTTATTGTTGTTTTTATGGTTGTTACGGTAGGCTAAGAAGCCTTCCGCATCCTTTTGATTTGGCGGGTGGTCGATTCATTCTTGAGAAGCGCCTGGGTTAGAGGTTTTGTAGAGGTCCTTTAGTAGGGGTTGCAACCCCATATACTTTGGCACCTTTGGGTTGATTCAGCCTCCAAGAGGAACGCTGCGCTCAGTAAGGAAGATGAACTTAAAAAAGAGGCAGAGTAACGGTTCAATTCGACTTCCTTACCAGGTACTTATTATTTCATTGTTATTTGAGATAACTGTTATATGAAATATGGGATACTTAGCTATCCTTTAATCTTGTACACTGGTTTTCACCCACCCCCCTGGGTGTGAATCAGCTACATGATTATCGGGTAAGTTTAATATTGAAAAATGTTATTTTTATTAGTAAAATAAATTTTTGAATATACTTACCCGATAATCATGATTTAATCGACCCTCCCTTCCTCCCCATAGAGAACCAGTGGACCGAGGAATAATTGAGGAGGTGTCAACAAGAAGTACTTGAGTACCTGGCCACAGGTGGCGCTGGTAAGTACACCCCCTTCTAGTATTGTGATAGCTGGCGTATCCCTCCATAGAATTCTGTCGGGCAACGGAGTTGACAGCTACATGATTATCGGGTAAGTATATTCAAAAATTTATTTTACTAATAAAAATAACATATTTACTGCAAAACATAATCTCACTAAACATTTAAGAATTCACATGGGAGAGGGGCCACACAAATGCATTGTCTGTAGCAAAACATTTATTACAAAATCAAGTCTCACTGCACATTTAAGAATTCACACAGGAGAGAAGCTATACAAATGTAATGTTTGTAGCAAAGTATTTACTAGTGAAGCACATCTCACTGTACATTTAAGAATTCACACGGGAGAGAAGCCCTACAATTGCGATGTCTGTAGCAAAACATTTACTTCAAAACATAATCTCACTGCACATTTAAGAATTCACACGGGAGAGAGGCCATACAAATGCAATGTCTGTAGCAAAACATTTATTACAAAACCAAATCTCAATGCACATTTAAGAATTCACACAGGAGAGAAGCTATACAAATGTAATGTTTGTAGCAAAGCATTTACTAGTAAAGCACATCTCACTGTACATTTAAGAATTCACACTGGAGAGAAGCCCTACAATTGCGATGTCTGTAGCAAAACATTTACTTTAGAACATAATCTCACTGCACATTTAAGAATTCACACGGGAGAGAGGCCATACAAATGCAATGTCTGTAGCAAAACATATACTGCAAAACATAATCTCACTGTACATTTAAGAATTCACACAGGAGAGAAGCCATACAAGTGCAATGTCTGTAGCAAAATATTTATTTCAAAAAGATATCTTACTAAACATAAGAAATCACATGAGAGATCTATTCCAATGTCATGAATATGGCAAAACATATGATTTAAAACTGAGACTCGATAAACATTCAAGAAGAACTCACATGAAAGGGATACAATCAAGTGCAAGGACTGTAGTAAGGCTTTGTGCTCTGAAGGTTTCTTCAAGAATCATTATAGAAGGAGGTGCTATAAAATCTGATTTGTTCCAATACGAAGTACTTACCTCGAACTACTTTCTTAGGAGTATCTGGGATCTCCTCCCATCTGACCAGAGTTTTGTGTAGTTTACCTTAAACCCATTTTCTATGAGGGGTAACCTCAGGCGGAGTGATACACTCCCTGAGAGAATGCTTGCTCAGGTCTCGACCTCCAGTAAGTTCTCTGGTCGCGTCGCGATATCATCTCGCCGCTCTCCTTAATCCCAGTGTGACTTGTGTGTCCCACGCAGTACCCACGTGGTTCAATTGTGCTTTTTCTTTGTGCTTTCCCTGTGCGCGCTTGTGTCTCGTAGTGCTTCTCCATCATGGAGCATCCTCACCGTTGTCCTGTGCCTATGGCCGGCAAATTGTGTGGAGCGTTCCTCTCGAAACCCGAAGTTGATCCGCACTCCTTGGGTTCCTCGTGCAGGGGCAGCGTGTGTTCCCCTTCCGCCACGTGTCCGGAGTGTGAGTCGTGGAATGAGGTGCAGTGGGTGTGGTATAGCACCAAAAAGAAGAAGGCGACGAAGAAGTCGCCTAAGAAGACCAACGTCCCTTCCTCCCTTGCTTCGACTGTCGCCTCGTCGGTCCGAGCTTCTCACCGAACCTCCCCTACCCAGAGTAGGGGACGAGGTATGTCTGTTGTGGGGAAGAGGCCCGTGGCCCTTTCCCAAGAGTCAGACCTTCATGACAGTAGGTTGTGGCGTCCTTCCAGGCGAGTGAGGGGCTTGAGGGAGGGGCAGGAGTGTTTGCGGGAGACGGGGGCCTGGTGGTGCCTGCAGGTCACGTCTCCTTTGATGACCCCATGTGGGATAAGAATGTTGCTAATTCCTCTCCAGCCTCTTGGGCGTGCTTTTCAAGTGGTTCAGCAGCTGAGGGCGACGTCGAGAAGGAGCTTTCCCCACCGTCGGACCCCACTGCGTGGGTTCCCCCTAAGATGCCCTTCAGGTCCCCGATGAGGATGGAGGAAGATTTCGGGACCTGATCTCCCACGGGAAAGCCTCCTCGCTCCCCCCCTCTCCAGCGCCGTCGGCCGTCTTCCCAGAGGCCTGAAAACTTTAAATCAATCAATCAATCAATCTTCCCAGAGGTGTTTTTGCAAGCGCCTTCTTCCACGGAGCGTCGCAGGATTCCTCCTACACCACCGCGGTAGGCGAGGCCTTCGAAGAGGGCCTATAAGTCGTCGTCTGTCTCCTCAGTGGAGGAGCTTTCCTGCTCTTTGGAGGACGAGGTGCTGAGGAAGCTCAGGAGACAAAGGGGGAAGTCCCGCAGGAAGTTGTCGCGCTCTTGCTCCCCCTCGAGGTCGCGCCACGAGAGTCGGCGCCCAAGATCCCCCAAGAGCAGCGAGTGGGTGATGGTTCACCGCGACAGGCTTCTGGAGCTAGCTGCGGCGCCGGGCCCCTCAAGTTGGCGTCCGAGGACGAGCTCCCCGGATAGATTCTCCTCCGGCAGCAGCAGCACCCAACGGAGGGACTCCTCATGGCAGGTTCCAGTTGACAGGCTTAAGACCGCGAAGGTTCCGGCTCCATCCGCCCAGCGGAGAGAGTCGCCCCTTCGGTCTGGCAGCCGAGGCCTGACCTCCAAGGGCCACCTAGCTCGTCACGAGCGAAGCCCTCGGCTTTCCTCGACGGGCAGGCCCGCAGATTCGAGGACCTCCAGGAGAGATGTTCGACCCAGGATGGAGGCCCCCGTTCCGTCGGCGATGCTCAGCCTTCGTCGGGAACCCTCGCGAGAGCGTCGGTCCAGGACTCCCCCACGTGTGAGGTCCTCCGTTGGAGTACTCCCGTCACATGTACCAGCACCCCCGTCAGAGGAGCTCGACGACCATGGAGAGGGGTCAGCAGCGAAGTTATGGGCCTATCGGAGGGTGATAGGCCTCATCAGAAGTCACCACAGGCTGGACGTACCGGAACCCTCCTCCGAAGATGCATGGCGTTCCAGCCTCAACAGAATAGTGGACGCCCTGGTCCAGCAGCACCCCTAATTTGCCCTCCCTTTGGCGAGGGACGTTAAGTTGGGAAGAGTCCACGTGGACAGGATCGTGGCCAACCACGCCGAGTCACCCGGTCAGAAGGCCGACGTTCAGAAGGTCCTCCATCGACGCGCCTCGCCCTCCTCGGCCCGCTCCTAACCAGCCTAGGAGAGACAACTCGGTAACAACATGGTCCCAGTCGTCTCAGCCCTCCCGTAGGGGATCAGCCTCGACCCAAGCCACCTATAGGCCGTCCTTCGTGGCGTCCAGAAGAGGGCGTTCAGGCCGTTCCTCGAGGAGAAGATAGGGAGGGAGGTCCCCTACTCCTGCTGAAGCCTCAGGCGGGGGGATGCCTCAAACGTTCTTGGCAAGCATGGGAAGAACACGGAGCAGACCCGTGGGCCGTGACAGTTCTGTAGGAAGGGTACAGGTTGCCCTTCCTAGTGGAGCCTCCACCTCTGATACCAGACCAGCAGGTGGAGTGGCTAGCTCCCAAGGATCCCTTGAAACGGACAGCTCTGTAGGGAGAGGTCTCAGCGATGTTGGCAAAAGGGGCAATGGAACCTGTTCAGGACCCAGGTCCGTGGTTCTACAGCAGGCTGTTCCTGGTGGAGAAAGCGACAGGAGGATGGAGACCGGTCATAGACCTCTCAGCCCTCAACAAGTTCGTCTGCAAGACCGACTTCCAAATGGACTCTCCAAAATCAGTCTTGGCGTCCTTGAGAGAAGGGGACTTCATGATGTCAGTAGATCTCAAGGATGCTTACTTCCAGATCCCGGTTCGTCCCTCCAGCAGGAAGTACCTACGGGTAAGATGGGAGAACCAGACGTTGCAGTTCAAGACCCTTTGCTTCGGGTTGTCCACTGCCCCCCAAGTCTTCACAAGGGTCTTCACAACGGTCTCAGTCTGGGCACACGAACAGGGCATTCGCCTGATTCGTTACCTGGATGACTGGTTGCTACTTTCAGCCTCAGAGGAAGTACTGAAGGAGCAAGGCGTGATGTTGCTGCAGTTCTGCAAAGTTCTGGGGATCACCATCAACCTAAAGAAGTCCCAACTGATACCCTCCACCAGGACGACCTACCTCGGTATGGTTCTGGATTCCCGGTTAATGAAAGCCTTCCCCTCCGCGGACAGGCTGGACAACTTAGACCAGGCCCTCCGCCCCTTCCTGACGGACCAACCCAGGAGAGCGAAGGACTGGCAGAGACTGATAGGCCACCGTGTGTCTTTGGAAAAACTAGTCCCCCAGGGCAGGCTAAAGCTCAGGGAGGTCCAATGGAACCTGAAGGAAAGCTGGATCCAAACGGATTCCCCGCCACAGAGTGGTCCCGGTGTTTCCGAACACGAAACGGGTCCTGGAATGGTGGAGCTGCAGGACGAACACCCTCAAAGGGATGCCCTTTGCGGCCGACCCTCCGGAGATGCTCCTGTTCACGGACGCATCGAAGGAGGGGTGGGGTGCCCATCTCTAAGGGAAATCAGCAAGAGGGAACTGGACAGCCCTAGAGAAGACCCAGCACATAAATGTTCTAGAGATGAGGGCACTACAAAGAGTGTGCCTGGAGTTTGTACACCTACTCTGGGGAAACACCGTGGCGTTGATGTACGACAACGCCACGGTAGTAGCTTAATTAAAGAAGCAGGGAGGCCTAAGGTCGAAGGAGCTGTGCGTCCTCACGTTACAACTTCTGGAATGGACTGAAGTGGAGCAGATAAGAATATCAGTGAGGTTCATCCCAGGGAAAAGGAACGTCCTCGCCGACAGCCTCAGTAGGATGGGGCAAGTGGTAGGGTCCGAATGGTCTCTACACCCGTCAGTAGCCAGGTCCGTCATTCAGAGATGGGGTTCTCTGGTGATGGACCTCTTCGCAACAAGGCTGAACACGCAGCTCCCCGTGTTCTGTTCTCCTGTTCTCCAGACCCAAAAGCGGCGTTCGAGGACGCCTTCCAACATCCTTGGGACAATCTCGACGTGTACGCTTTTCCCCCCTTCGGGATGCTCAGGCAGGTCCTCAACAGGGTAAGAAGGACGAGCAACCTACAGCTGACTTTGGTAGCGCCCTGGTGGCCGGAGAGAGAGTGGTTCGTGGACCTAAGGGAATTAACACAACAGCCACCCTGGCCCCTTCCGGACAGGCCAGACCTTCTCCAGCAACCACACATACAAAGCTTCCACGAGAATCCTCGGTCCCTCCGCCTTCACGCGTGGAGGTTATCGAGCGCCTCCTGAGGAGGGAAGGCTATTCGTCGAGTACAGCATCAAGGATGTCGGGCTACCTGAGATGGTCATCGACAGCTGTATACGAGGCTAAGTGAGCCACCTATACCAAATGGTGCGCCGCTAGGAACATCAGGCCCCTGACGGCCTCCATCCCGCAAGTAGCGGACTTCCTAGTTTACCTCAGGGACATGGTCAACATGTCCATTCCAGCCTTCAAGGGAGTCCGCGCTGCTCTGGGCCAAGTTTTTCTCTTGAAAGGCATAGACCTGGGTAACTCCAGACATATCTCAATGCTCATTAAGAGCTTTGAGAAATCATGCGCCCCGCAAGCTGTGAAGGTGCCACAATGGGACGTGGCAAGGGTCCTGAAAATGTTATCCGAACCTCCGTTCAAGCCCCTGAAAGACATCGTGGACAAGGATCTCACTCTCAAGACGGTTTTCTTGCTGGCGTTAGCATCAGCTATACGGGTAGGCGAGATTCATGGTCTGTCCTACGAAGTGGCTCACTCGAAAGGTTGGCGAGAAGTCACATTCAAGTTCGTCCCTTCCTTCGTAGCTAAGACCCAGAACCCTGCCGTATGCGACCCCAGATTTGAGGGTTTCTCAATTCCGGCAATTCCCCGGTCGGACGACGTGAAGTATTTGCACCTATACCCCGTCAGGGCAGTGAGGAAATACTTGGAAAGAACAGCAAGACTCTGGCCCGGGATCAAAAGTCTTTTTGTTTCCACAGGCCTCGTGAAGAAGCCAGTCTCGAAGAATACCATCTCCTTCTGGTTGCGGCAGGTCATCATCAGGGCCTACAGTAAGGCAGGAATCCCCCTGCTGGGGAAACACAAGCCCCATGACATTAGGGGCCTGAGTACTACATTGGCCTTCGAGAAAAGTATGGCAGTGGGCCAGATCCTAAGGGCAGGTACCTGGGCCAACCAGTCTACCTTCACGGCGCACTATTTGAAGGACTATTCAAGAAGATCCCTGGACGGGTTCTCGATAGGTACCGTTGCTTCCGCTTTCCAAACGGTTTAAAGGGAAAGCCTCAGTGATAACCGCGGGTAACAAACACAAGAGACACAGGTTCGTTCCTTAAACCCCCTTGTACCTTCTTTCCCTTTTTCCACATCAAGTGGGCTCTGTGAGGGCCCCGAGCCAGAGACGAGTACCTCAACAAGAGGAAGACATGTCCCCTAGGATTTCTTGCACAGGTGAGTTTCTTATACACTAGATGGGTTTTTGTGTAGTTTCCTCTCAATCGATTTTCTATGTTGTCAACACGACCTAGCCTACTTTCTAGGTCTCTGGATATTCCTCAGCATGGTATCAAGACCTTTTTAGGGCCACGCCCACCTCCTAAAGTATAAGTCTCCTAAGAAAGTAGTTCGAGGTAAGTACTTTGTGTTGGAACAAATCACAAATTTTAAGTAATTTGTATTTTTCCTAACAGTACTTACCTCAAACTACTTAAGAGTAATGGCCCACCCTGCCTTCCCTGAGTGTCCTCTGGTATTCTTAAAGACCTTTGCAACCATGAACTTACTGGAGATCGAGACCTGAGCAAGCATGCTCTCTGACCCGGGGTTAGCCTCAGGGTGCGTATCACTCCGCCTGAGGTTACCCCTCATAGAAAATGGGTTTAGGGTAAACTACACAAAACTCTGGTCGGATGGGAGGAGATCCCAGATATTGTTGGGAAAAATACAAATTACTTAAAATTTGTGATATTTTGATCTGGAATAAAGGAGAAAAAACAGCAAAGATTTTAGATGTGAGAGTTTTTACCCCTTTGCACGATTGCCCAGACCGTTAGCTCTCAGAGTCGACAAGGTGACATGATGCCTCCAAACATCTCATGCGAAGCACAGAGTAGCTCCCCAGGTCAGGCATTAGCCAGTTAGTTTTTTGGACTTACACCCACCTAACGGTGAGTCTTTACTGTAAATATCGTAAGAGTTTGTATGTAGTGCAGTAATAAATGACAAATTTGGAAAAAATTTGCATTTTCCCTATGTATACAATCCTGGAGCTCTTAACACATACTGGTCCCGCCATCACCTTCCCCCTGGAAGTTCTGCCGCAATCGCACAGTGACTTTCAGTTACAAGTGGTGGTGTGAGCAGAGTGGTTGGTCCAACTCTTGCTCTCCCTTCGCTAAGTAGCTAAACCCAGGTTTGTATAGTTGGGAAAAATACAAATTATTTCCAAATTTGTCATAGTAACATAATTATTACTATTAGAAGCCAAGGTGCAGAAGCAAATTGCCACTAGCCCAAGGGACCAAATAGGTGACAGCCTGGTGCAGTGAAGAAATAAGAATTTAAAGAATAAACTATATAAGAGAAAAATGAGATTGTTTTATGATAGATAACAATGTTGAATAAATAAGCATTATAAAAACCAGGAAATGAAACATCGTCAACAGAAAAAACATTTGTACTAAGTTTGAACTTGGAAATATCCGCTGATTCAGTTGCAGGGGCAGTAGTTGATTGGCTTGGTCACAGCCTAAATAAAGCTTATAGAATAATATACAGCATTAAGTCTTTTGAAACAATGTTGGTGGCCTTGTGTCTTTTTGAAAGTAATACTGGATGATTGTACCTGCTTCCTGTACTGAAGTTATGAATGTTAGCAGGAAGGAAGAATCAAAATCTAGTCTACTTGTATTGGAGTATGAAGCTTTGCAATTATTTACAAAGTACTATGGTATGGAGATAGCTTCATTTTGGGGGTTTGAATATAAGTATAGTAATAAGGTAGAAAAGTATCATTATTTTCTAAGATTTATGTGATTTTCTTGATGTAATCTATTTAATGTTCTTAGTGATTAGAGCTTTGGTTCCCAACCTGGGGGTAAATTACCCCCTGCGGGTAATTTAGCAATTTTTCGGGGGTAATGGAGGGGTGACAGAAAAATGTTAAGAATTCTGAAAATCAAGTAAGCATTGGTATTAGGATTAATGTTAACTTAGTCTTAGTATTTTAAGTTGTAAAGTAAACCTATTATAAGTAAGTAACAAAGCTAAACCAAATAACAATAAATATCAAAAACTAATATACAGTATTAGAAAAGAAAAAATATATAGCTAAGTGTGTGGTAACCGAAAAGTATTTTCACAAGTATGCTTCAGGACACAAGTCACTCAGTAACCCCGATGACTCATCGACGAGTCCAGTACGCGTCACTCACTGCCCGAGTCTGCCTCTATTTCACACTGCCAGTTTCTCTGTGAGCATCAGCCGAGGTGGACATGAGCTGGTATGTATGTGTACTGCCCTGTGCAGTTTATACTTAGTATTTACCCACTGTTACTGTGAGTTTGTGTTATTAATTTTGTAAAATATAATGTATGCGTGGTTCTTACGTTTTCAATGGTTTTGCTAGCATTAGTGGAGTATGCGAGGCTGCGTACGTTCACTATAGTCTCATGCTACAAAATGCTCTTGTGCTGACAAGCATAATACATGCAGCCTGGCAAATGTATGCGTGTGTGCTTGCATCAGTGAACTTGTGTTAGCTGCCATGCGAGAAATTATGTACCTCGCGTTTTGCAGTGTATTCACGGATATTGTGTTGAATAGGTGTTGCGTTGAGGTTTTCAGTAGTGGTGTACTGAGGTTTTGGTGTTGCGGATTTTGCTTGTGATATTCGAGTTGTGTATGGAAGTGTAATTTAGCGTTTTAGTGTAACTGTGTATTCGAGTGTGTGTGAGTGCAGAATTTTTTATTTTTATTTTTAACACAGTTACATCATTCCTATGCTGAATAAGCTCTTCTAATGTTATCTAGAATGCCATGAAAAACTGAATAATAAGTTCTCAGTGTTCACTTTTTTATGCATTTTTTTTCTTTTTCTGCAGATTGAACAATAAAATGTCCAAAAATCGAATCTACTCTGACGCCTTTCTTCGCCATGGCTTTGTGAATATACCATCCGGTGGAGAGGATCGGCCACAATGTGTGATATGTCACTAAGTGTTGACAAATGAAAGCCTGAAGCCATCAAAACTCTCAACTCACCTCCAGAAGTGCCATCCAAATCTTCAAAATAAGGATCAGGCTTATTTTCAGCGCCAGGATCTAGCACTGAAGAAAATCCAGTTCGGTTCATCTGGAATTCAAGCCCAAAAGCTTCAAGCTGCAGTCGAAGCATCCTACTTTGTTGCATATAAAGTTGCCGAACAACAGAAATGCCACACCATTGCAGAGAATCTGATTATGCCTTGTGCATACGAGATGGTAAGCAAGGTATGTGGGGAGGAGCAAGCGAAGAAACTGAGTGTCATATCTTTATCAAACAACACCATCCACAGACGAATCGATGACATGGCATCAGATATCTTGTCCCAAGTTATAACAGAGATCAAAGAAAGCTCATATAGCAATTTCTCCTTGCAATTTGATGAATCGTGTGACATAGCAAGTTGTGCTGTTCTCCTTGGGTTCGTCCGTTACGTCCACCAGGACAGGATCAAAGAAGAGTTCCTATTGTGCGAGAATCTGCTGACAACCACGAAGGGAGAAGATGTCTTCAATATCATCAACAGTTTCTTTACCAAGAATGGATTGGATTGGAACAGCGTTCAACAGGTAGGGAGCGATGTTTATATAAGGTCCAAATTAGTATAAATACAATGAATTACATGGCATATAGTTTTATACTGTCATATGCATGATTAACACATAAAACATCGTGCGTCGTACTGAAAAACTAAAGTACCAAAATAATTAAATTAATACCATATAATTATAACGCAAAAGATGAGTAACAATGACTAACTGACGCAATCTATAATAATTTTTCTTTTTAATCCAGGTCTCCGTCGATGGAGCACTGGCGATGATGGGTGGTCATCGTGGATTACGGGGCCTCATACAAGCTGTCAATCCAGAAATTTCTGTAGATCATTGCATCATTCATCGGTACTCTCTTGGATCGAAAAGCCTGCCTGGTAATCTGAAGTTAGTGTTTGAAGATGTGTTGAAAATCGTCAACTTCATCAAGTCCAGGGATGTGAATTCGCGCATATTCAAGGAGCTGTGCAAGGAAATGGGAGAAGAGTGTCACGAGGCAAGGTTGTACATCGTGTCATTGAGCTCCGAAAGGCTATTCAGGAATTTCTGGAACAAAAAGGATCTCCTTTTGCTACCAAGTTCACTGATAAGGAGTGGCTTGCTCGACTTTGTTACTTGGCTGACATATTTGCGGAGCTGAACAGTGGTAATCTGCAACTCCAGGGCCGAAACACGACTGTCATTGATGCCCGTCACACTGTGGCTGCATTTCTGGCGAAACTGAGACTCTGGATTCGGCGCTTGGAGAAAGGAGTGATCGCCCAGTTCCCCACCCTAGACCAGTTTATTGAGGAGAATAGTCATGATACTGGATCTCTTCTACAGACCATCAACAAAGAGATGAGCGACCATTTGAAGGGGCTTGAAACAAGCATGCATCACTACTTTCCAGAGAGTGACCAAGAAACAGCCAGTCTTCAGTGGATCATTCATCCCTTCTCTGTACCTGATGAGGCCATTCATGATGATGATTTCCCTGCAAAAGAGGAGTGGATCACAATGCGAGCCAATGAAGCCTTGAAAATCGAATTCCAAAACCAAAATGCAGATTCCTTTTGGATTTCACGACTAGCCGACTCACCAACTCTGTCCAAGAGAGCCTTGAAGTTGTTGGTATCATTCTCAACAACGTATCTGTGCGAGAAGGGGTTCTCAACTGTGCTGGAGATGAAAACAAAAAAGAGGACTCGCTTGAATGTTGCAAACAATGCCAGGCTGGCACTTTCAACCACGAAACCAAGAATTCCTCAACTAGCTTCAAATATGCAACTCCAACCATCTCACTGATGCTCTTGACATCTTTGGTAAGTCATTAGAGATGCAAAATGTACTAATACAATAAATAAAAGAAATTATCTCTAATGTTTTAGTTTAGCCATATATATATATATATATAAATGTTGACAAGATTTTGTGAAAGGGGTAACATGCTTAATGTGGCATGCTAAATTGGGTAACAAGCTGAAAAAGGTTGGGAACCACTGGATTAGAGGAAAATCTTCATTAAAATGTCTAGATATTTGGTTTTTCTTTCATTTCCACAAATGCTCTTCTCAAACATTTCAATCTGCATTGGTCTCTCTGGAGAGAGAGTTTCTCATCAAATGATTTTACAGCATTCTTAGTACAGTACTGTATTCAGGTTTCACAAGAATGAAGTTAAGATTTAATGATATTTTGCTGAGTAATATTCCAAGTCCCAGGGCTGGGTCTTCTGGGTAAAATCCATAACCCAATTTATTTAAGCATAAATTCTACAGGTTTCAGTATTAATGTGAGTTTACTAAATTGAATATCTGATGTTATTAAGTTTACAGTATTTGATTGTATTTGTGGTACAGAGCAGTAATCATGTCCAGAGGCTGTCATGGTTTGTTTTTGGAAATTCTATTTGTTTGGACTCATAGCTCACCCTGATGTTAACTGTACTAAGTGCAATCATTTGGGTTTAATTTCGGGTCAAGTTTGTTTTTGTTGTTTGCATATGGGAAATAGAAGCCTGAAGGATTAAATAAAATATTTTTTTATGTAACTTTTAAAAAATGTTTGTTTGTTCCGTCACTTTATATAAACCTTGGCTATTTATAGGGTTATTACTTTCGGCGAGGCTGGAAAATGAGCCATAAGACTTTTAGTGAGGGTTAACTACCCATTCCGGTAGTTAGTGGGAGTAGGGGGGATAGCTTGATACCGCTCCTTTTAACACTCCGGTGATTTAGCTCTCTTTGGTTTAGGCTCGTTGTCGTTCTCCATCCTCTCCAAGTTATATTTTGGACTGCTATTAATTGCTTTTGTTTGTGCTTTCTCTTTAATAGTATGTGTTTGTGTTGACTTTTGCCACCATGCGTACCTGCCCTGGACTTGAAGGCTGGCCCTGCGGTACCTCATGTTGGTCGTGGACACCAACCTCCACACCCTTTGTCCCACCATACAGAAGTCAACGGTGTGATTGTAGTAATATCTGTAATGAGTGTCGGGAGTGGTCTGCCTCCCAGTGGGAAAGGTTTGGGCGATGGCGGAAGAAGTCAAAGCAGGATATTTCTCTTTCCAAGGTTCCTTTGAAGGAAAAAAAAAACACAAGACCTCTTCTTCTGCCTCCCGACCTTCCACCGTTCTGTCCATCCTTCGAGGAGGAAGATAAGTCCGTCTTCTGTCTCCTGTGAGTGGCTCTCACCATTAGGGGAGTTCTCTTATAGAGACTCCTCTTCGGAGGATTAATGGTAAAGGTGAGCTTGCTGTTCCCACGTTTCAGAGCTCACCCTCCGCTTCGCCTGAGAGATTGCCTTTGACCATCGGTGAAAAGGCACTTCTTTGGCCTTGCTTTGCAGCCGTTCCCCGCAGAGGAGCTTCTGCTTTAGTCGTCTTCTAGCCTTCAACCTTCGCCCATTCCTGGTCATTATCTTGACGACGCTGCTGCTAGTCCTGTCCTTGGCCGTGGACTCTTCTGGGGATCGTTCGCGATCTCTATTAATGGATGTTTGCCCTTCCAAAGGGCACTTCCCTAGTCCAGTTCGACCTTTGTGCTGACCTGCCGTCATCCTTCCTGTCTCCTGTACATCATCCGGATGTTCTTCCGAAGCGTTCAGCTGCGCGCCAACACTTTCCAGCTCGCCAGTGCCCTGTAGTGCACCAGTGCTCTCCAACAGCATAACAGCGCCAGCATGTATTCCAACGCTTTCAGAGCGTCTTCGCTCTCCAGTGCTTCGACGTTTGCCTGACCACCAACCTTCTCCTGCTCGTCCTCAGCACCCTCAAAGCCCCAAGCGATCTACCGATTGCTGGCGCCCATCAGCGTAGCCCCTCCATTCCAAAGAGGAGCATTTGCCATCGCTTGCCAGCCAACCTACGCTCGCCAGTGCAACAGCGCTCCCCAGCTCAAGCTCGTCGGGCCTCCCCAAGACATCAGCGCTCTCCAAACTAGCGTGTGCCAAAGCTCTCTACAGCTCATCAGCACCCTCCAGCTTTCCGGTGTTCTCCAACGCCCACCTGCGTGCCAGTGCTCTCCTGCGCATTCACTGGAAACTGCGCACCAGCATCCTCCTGCGCAGTGCCTTACTGCGCCCCAGCACTCTCCTGCTCGCCACCGTTCTTCTGCACACAAGATCTCTCCGGCCCACCAGTGCCTGCTATGCGCCTGCGCTCACTGGCTCACTTGCGCCATGGCCATGAGCAGGCTTCTACAAGCTCTATGTTTATTGAACTACAAATTGACA
The DNA here is from genome assembly GCF_036898095.1 of Palaemon carinicauda. Classification (NCBI taxonomy): domain Eukaryota; kingdom Metazoa; phylum Arthropoda; class Malacostraca; order Decapoda; family Palaemonidae; genus Palaemon; species Palaemon carinicauda. Next base: position 137,122 of record NW_027171143.1, read on the forward strand.
GGTCACCATTGCCTCATTCCCATCCCCGCAAAGGCATTACAGTGCTACCAGTGGGGAAAGGGGAAGGGGTCTTCACAGAAGGGTTCAGGATCCTGAAGCTGCCTTCCTCAATGGTGGACCCATCAACAGCAGAGACTCTTGACAGGGAACCTTCGGTCCCTTTCCCTTCAGGGGATCTTTCTGACAGTGCGTCAGTCAGTCAGCAGCTGTGGTTCAGTGCTATGCTCAGAGTAGTGGTGCAAGCCTTCAAGCCTTCTCTGTCTGCCAGCTCTTCGGAGCAACCTTACAGCTCCAGCATACATATTGCAAGGAACCATAGCATCTTGTTCACCCCTGTAGAGGAAGAGAGGAGTCTCAGATGCGGGCACTTTCGTGAGGGTAAAGCTGACTCCTGTTAGGCCAACAAGGCCTGCTTTTCCTGCATCTTCCACCAGACACTCTCCTACCTCACCTCTGCCGAGAGAGTAACGTGAGGGTGGGGCTTCTTCTCTTCCACCTTCGGAGGAAGTTTCCCCTCGCACGGATAGTTCTCCACCACCGTGGGAAGTCATGAGGGACATGACAATCCGGCCTTCAATGCTTGAGTCCTACCTCCTTCCTCGGAAGGAACTTAAGGACTCCAAGACTCTTCCAAAGTCCTCTTCAAGGACCTCTAATTCTACAGATGCAGCCAGTCACTCAAGGGATGTCCGCAACCCACTCCGAGAAGAGCTCTTGGGTGTGGAAGAAGGAGACTTTGCTGCCAGTTCAATGTCGGAAGGAGAGCTGAAAGTGTCGTAACATGCATTCTGGCAAGTTCAGACTCATGAGGGTTCTCAATTTGTTTACCAACCCAGAGATACTCCCTCGAGAGGGCAAAGACCGGTGCCGCCTTGCGTTGGTCTCAGGAGCTGAAGGGTGCCAGGGCTAAGATTGCCCTACAGTCTTCTGTGGTTGGTGTAGTGGAAGGGGTATTTCTCCTCTCGATGCCACCATTCCAGCAATAGCAGAGTTCTTCGTGTATTTACGTGAAGAAACACGCCTGTCAGTCATGGCGGTAAAAGGCTATCGCTCAGCCTTAAGCGTCACCTTTAGACTAAATAGAATGGTCATTTCTTTAGCCTCGCCTTTAGACTGAATGGAATGGCCATTTCTTTATCGCTAGAACTTTCCTTACTCATACGGAGTTATAAACTTACCTGTCCTCTGTCTGAAGTGAGACCTCCCCCATGGAACGTGTTTCGAGTTCTCAGGTCTCTAAAGAGACCTCCGTATAAACCATTATCACCACCTAACCTGGAAGATGATGTTCCTGATAGCTTTTGCTTCGGCCAAGCGAGTCAGTGAACGTTATGGTCTCTCATACAACATCTCCCATTCAAGGGGAAGGGAGAGAGGTAACGTTCATCTTCGTCCCTGAGTTTGTTGCTAGGACTCAGAACCCGGGAGTAGCGGATCCTCGATTTGACTCCTGGATTTTGAGTCTTCTTTCTGTAACAGATGACCCTGATCATCTCTTACTCTGCCCAGTGAGGAGTTTGAGGCTGTACCTTAAGAGAACAGCTAGAGCCTGTCCCCATGTGCCTGCACTCTTTGTCAGTACAGGGAGGACCAAGAGGAGGGTCACCAAGAACACCATCTCAGCATGGATTTGCAAGGTCATAGACCATGCGCTGAATCCTTCACGTCGCCCCAGAGCTCATGATGTCGGGCGTAGCTACATCCCTGGCATTCAAGAGGAACTTCTCAGTGACAGTTTCTTCAGACTGGGGTGTGGAAATGTAAGAACACTCTCACAGCCCACTTCCTGCAAGATATGACCCACAGGAGGCTCGATACCTTTTCTATTGGCCCTATGTTTGCTGCACAATAGCTGCTATAAAATGCACACTCCTTATTGGACAAGTATCAGAAGGTTGAGGACACTGTATTCGGTTTTAGTCAGTGAGAATTCTTTTCTTCATCGTCCTCTCTCCTGGAGAAAGCAGCATCCTAGGTTCTGTGCATAAGCTGACCTCAAACTACAGTAGGTAAACCATGTTTTCTTGTGTACCTAGTATAAAGCTAATACTGTCGCGTCCCCATACCCTGGTGAGGTGGTATTGGGAAAGTCTTGGTTACAACAGTTTTTACTATAAAAGACTTGGAATAACTTTTACCTGGATGGTCACATTTCTCAATATCTCAACATATAGCTTGTGTAGGGCGTGTTGGGACCAGGGCAACACCTGCCCTGAGTGTTGGAGGTGGTCTGCCTCACAGTGGAAGTGCTTTGGACGTAGGTGCAAGAAGTCTAAGAGAGATTCTTTGTCTTGAGGGTGTTCCTTGAAGTCGAAGAAACTTCGGACTTCTTCATTCCACACACACACACACACACACACACACACACACACACACACACACACACACACACACACACACACACACACCCCCCGATCTCTTCCCGAATGTCCTGTTCGATCAGTCTCCCGGGGAACGGTCAAGCAGAAGCATAGACCATTTAACATCAGGTCAATTTTGGGGTTTAAGGGACGTAACTGTTTCCCCTGGAGAAGCGGTTCTGCCCTCCCCTCGGGGAGTGGCTGCTCTTTTTCTGATATTTTACAGGTGTGGTCATCAATGGGTATGGCTGGTCCCCTGTCAAACAAGGCGTTGTTGGAGCTTCTCCATCTAGGTGCTGAGAGGAAGAGGACATTGGCTTCGTCTGAGGTGGAATTGTTGCCGATGAGTGCTGTCCTTGGCTATTCTGGAGTTTCTGCCACCTTGTCTAAAGAGGAGTCTCCCCCTTTGCCTTCGCCTGCTTTGCAACTATAAAATGAGACATAATCCTTTGTGTTTCACAGTTAGGCAACCTCTTTCTTGCCAGTTATCTCTTGCTTGACCAGAGAGAATGATTGCATAGCATTCATTACCATAGTGTTTATTGATTCTGTATAGTTCACAGACTGTAAGTGGACCCTTCAGTGAAAATAGGTTAAAGGCTGGATACCATTTATCATGTATTATTTCTATCTCATGATTATTCTTATCACTGACTGTCGTTTTCCTATCATAATATAACTGCTTCATATATATTGACAGATTTTCCATGGGTAGTGTTTCACATACACGTCCCCAGAAACAAGTGACCATAAAGTGTCATAGAATGAGTTCAGCAGCAGTCAAAGTTAAGGGTTGTCAATGTCCAAACCCTGCTGACTTCTTTTGGAGATAATGAACCACAATGTTGTGTGGTTCTCCTTTAAGCTTGAAGCTTTTTTAAGTCGCAAGCTTGGAACTTTTTTATGTTCCAAGCTTGGAACTTTTTTATGTTCCAAGCTTGGAACTTTCTTATGTCACAAGCTTGGAACTTTTTTTGAATACTTTGACCTTGACTGAAAAGGCTCTTTCTTGGTGTTAATTGCTCAGAAATTTGCATCATAAACCTAATGGCACTGTATTTTGAAAAAGAACTTTTATATCTTATATCTTATTTTTGGGTGTGTGGGTGTCCTAAAAAAACCAGGTACTTGTGTTTTTGTATTGATATAGGGGTGCCCAATTAGTGGGAGGGTTTTTTTTTATTCGAATAATTTTTCAGTCTTGTATTGTTTTTCAATTATTCCATGTTATAGGAATGAGCTTTTGTTACTAAGTCGTCTTCCCTTTGTTCAAGTATCCCCAGTACTTGAGGACGGAGGCCCACTTACAAGATGAGGAAGTCTTCAGGGGTACACCTCCTCCCTCTCTCTGATCTGGGCGTCTTATCAAGGCAAGGGAAGCCAGTCTTCTTTCCTTGGCCCTCATCACTCCCTTCTGGCCTCGGAAGGACTGGTTCTCAGACCTTTTTGAGGTCCTAGTGAAGCCTCCTGTCTGATTGCTAGAGAGACCAGATCTACTCAAACAGCCTCACTTTCATTGTCTTCATCAGGTGCTCCACATGCTTCATCTTCATGCTTTGAGCCTGTCAGGAGGTTCTCAAGGTAAGAAGGCTTTTCATCTAGTTAGCCTAAGCCATGTGATGCTCTACATGTTGAGTTTATCACGTCAAATATGCAGTTTTTTTTTTACACTGGTGCCGGATAAAAGGTTATTCTTCATCCAGACCCTCTCAGCCTAAAATTGCAGAATTCCTGGTCCATCTTCACACGGATAGAGGGTATCTGTTGTTCTTGAGAAGGCACTGGACAACACAAAGGCAACCAGAAAGAAACAACTTATGTTAGTAATGTTAATTTGCCATAACAGTAGAACTAAAGCAAGGGTAGAGGGAGTGATATGGAAGAGTTTGTGGTATATTTTCGTGTATGTGCAAGATTACTATAAAGCCTTTTGCTGTTCATAATTCTGGAGAAAGGCTCAGAGGTGCACAGCAGTATTAGCAAGACAATTTTGACGGTGACTTGAGAGTAAGTACAGTAAAGGAAGTAAGACAATGGATGAAATGTCTTTGTCTTTTTGAAGAGCAAGGGGAAAACTATTTAAAGAATGAAACCAATAATGTCACAGGAAATACTGTGGATTATAGAATCTACAGAGGATATGAGATTTCTAGATGCCTGAAATGTATAACAAGAACAGATAGAACACAGACCAATGTCTGTGGTTTGTATGGTTAGGAAAAATACAAATTACAGTACTTTATGAATTTATTTTATTTTTTAGAAAACTACATTATTTATATTGAGATTTGCTCATCTCCAACTGATTGTAGTTTTCTATTCTTTCAGACTTTTCATCGCAAAGGAAGGAATCATCCACCTCTTGCTGCTAAAGCTTGTAAGCTACTGAAGGTATATGCAAGAGACTTAAGATGGAAAAAGAAAGGGTCATGTTGGAAGTTTTTGTTATTAAGTATGATGTCTGAGAATAGGAAGTTTAGTCTTAATTTCCTCTTTGAAGTCTATTGTAAATAATATTAAGGGGTTTGTCATCTTTTGATAGGGAGAGGATGATGAATTCTGAACCACCTTTTGAATTTTCAATGAAAAGTGAAATTGAAGATCTATTTTCACCTGCAGTCGATCCAGAAAATAATGATACGTCTGGCAGTGTTGCTCTCTTTAATGATGGCTCTCTTTTCTTGGATCCAAAAATGGAAGTCAAAGTAGAGCCGGAAATATTTGATTCTAGCGAAAGCTACCTGAAAAATTCCTACGAGTACGATGCATCAGTGAGTGAAAACGGTTTATTAAGTTTTAAAGGGGATGTCGATGATGAGGAAAGTGTAGACACTTACTTAGGGACAGCTGTGAAAGAGGATAAAGGAAAAGAAAAAGGAAGACTTTTATGTGGAATCAGTGGAAGAGAATTATTACAGAAAGATGTTTTGAATCAAGAGGTGAATCAAATAAATGAGAAGCAGATAAAAAAAAGGATCTTTGGTAATGTTGACTCCAATGCTCTAGTTAGAAAGCGATGCACATGCAGTGAATGTGGGAAAGCTTTTCGTGATAGATATAGTCTTTCATTACATTTAAGAATTCACACGAGAGAAAAGCCATACACATGTAAAGTCTGTAGTAAAGCATTTACTACAAAAAAACTTCTCACTGGACATGTAGGAATTCATATGGAAGAGAGGCCATACAAATGTAATGTCTGCAGAAAAACATTTACTTTAAAATATAATTTCACTACACATTTAAGAATTCACATGAAAGGGAATCCATACAAATGCAATGTCTGTAGCAAAACATTTACTACAAAAGCACATCTCACTGTACATGTAAGAATTCACACGGGAGAGAAGCCATACAAATGTAATGTCTGTATCAAAACATTCAATGTAAAAGGAGGTCTCACTAAACATTTGAGAATTCACACGGGAGAGAAGCCATACAATTGCGATGTCTGTAGCAAAGCATTTACTACGAAAGAACTCACTAGACATGTAGGAAATCATATGGAAGAGAAGCCATACAAATGTAATGTCTGTAGCAAAACATTTGCTTCAAAACAAAATCTCACTACACATTTAAGAATTCACATGGAAGAGAATCCATACAAATGTAACGTTTGTAGCAAAACATTTACTAGAAAAGCACTTCTCGCAGCGCATTTAAGAATTCACTCAGGAGAGAGGCCATACAAGTGCAATAACTGTAGCAAAACATTTACTACAAAACAAAGTCTCACTACACATTTAAGAATTCACACGGCAGAGAAGCCATACAAGTGCGATGTCTGTAGCAAAGAATTTACTTTGAAACACCATCTCACTGGACATTTAGGAGTTCACACAGGGATTCTCACCAGATCAGCTAAGTCTTAATCCTGGACCCCAGCAACCATCAAGGGAAGGAACCAAAAAATAAAAGGATACAATTTCAAAGTGTTAAATGGTCCCTTGCGGGGTGGGGCAGACATAAAAACCAAGTATCCGAGGAAAAAATTAGAGATTTGGATTTACCACCTGAGAAAATTGGTATTCTAGACTGGCCACAAGGAGAGATAGGTAGCATAGATGTCAAGACCAGGAAGATTCTCACCCTGCACAAAGTCACATATAGAAACCAGTGTATGGACAGAATATACTTCCCACGCAGAGAAGATGGATTAGGCTTAACTGAAATCAGTCAAGCCTACAGAGCTGCAATAGTAAGTATAATGCAATACTTAAAAGGCTTTGAGGATGAAAATATCATAAAGGTTGCCCAACATCATAATGGAACCCTAGAGCCAACTAACTTCAATAGCAAAGCATGTTAAGAACGTTGCAGAATTGCTAGAAGAAACAAAGGGCCGTGAACAGACTCCAGCACCAATGATAGCCAGGAAGACCAGGCACAAATTCAGTTCTGTAGAGGAAAAACTTTGAATGGAAAGGTGGAAACACCAGAATAGGAAGATTCCAAGAAGAACTAGAAAAAGGTTACATAGACAAAGAAGTCACTCAAATGGATAAAGAATGGAAATTTAGTTTTTGATGGAGAAAGGATGATAGTAGGAGCACAAGCCTAAGGCCTCCTAACAAACGGTTTCAAGAAAATGACGGGCACATCAGGAAACGACCTGTAAAGGTTTTGTCCAGCAGCAGTTGAGAGTGTTGGTCATCTGGTTTCAGCCTGCCAGACCCTACATGCTGACGGTCACAGCTCGCCACAATAACGTGTGAATATATACATTATTATTACGAATCAAACGCATAAACTATGTACTCGTTTACTACTTTATTGCAATTCTGACTATTATGGTTTACAGTACAATAATACCTTCAATTTTCCCGCTGATCAAAAACCTTCATATTCTAATGGGGTCCATTACAATATTCAGGCAAATCTATAGAACTTATATTATAAAAAAAGATACTGCTATACACCATCAAGTTCATTCTTATTTTATTAGACACGATATCAATACTTTATATCGTGAAATAATAAGCCATTTACATCATTCTGTGATTGAAAATGAAGTCCCTTTCTAAAATAACATTCTTTGAGTGACATGTAAACATGAGGAGGCCTGGCTTGAGGTAAGCTACACTTTTATTTCTATGTTATATCTATAGATAATCCTTTGGATTTAATTCATTCGTTAGACATTATAATAGACAGGAAACTTGCCGTTTAGACATAAAATGACGGTAAATACAAGATTTTGTTAACACTCTGAGGACGACTAAATATGTTAGTAGTAACTCTACAGCAAATATTTACAACGGCTCCTCATCACGGTTGACTTTGTCTTACCTTCTTCACTATTAATTTCTTGGGTTAATGTAAATCATGAATAAATAAACACAAGTTTACCTAAAGGATTATTTTTATTGATTTAAAATCCGGATTATTAGTTTATTTGGAAGATTTAATTCATGAAAAATAAGGATACAAACTCTGATGAAACTATTCATCATATTGTAACATTTTTACAGTATCTGTATTTAGAATCATTTCAATACTAAGAGAAATAAAATTTGTCATTATTTTTATGTTTTACAATTTCTCAATCTTTCAAAAATATATGTAATGAGAGAGAGAGAGAGAGAGAGAGAGAGAGAGAGAGAGAGAGAGAGAGAGAGAGAGAGAGAGAGAGAGAGAGAGAGAGAGAGAGAATGTTGTTAAATTTGAATAGGTTAAGGAAGTAGTGGAAGATCAAATAGGAGAACCATATGAGAAATGTTAGGGAAAAAATATCATAGAAATATGGAATAAATATGGTATTGAAATAGAAGAAGTAAGAAAGTATGAAAAGCAAGAACTCTAAAATGAAATAAAAAGTAAAGTGGCAATTGAAATTAAAAAAAAATAGAAGAATAGAAAGCAGAGATGACCAAATTGAGGTTTATGTATAGGCCTAGTAATGGTAGAAGAGATTTCATAGGAGAACTTGACACTGATGAGGTTGTAATAGTTATGAAAACAAGGTTAAATACGCTAGAATGAAAGGAAGATTATAGAAATAGGAATGATAATAATAGGCTTTGTGTGTTGTGTAGGGAGACAGGATACTACCGAGAATATTTTCAACTAACGGGTTAAGGAAATTTAAAAACCCCTACTAAAGAGGTTTCCCTTTATATTAGAAAGGTCATAGGAGTTTGAAGTAAAAGTATGCAGTCTGTGAAGCTGTGTTGTTTAGGAGGTAAACTAATAATAATGAATTTTCTGAAGATTGCAACACTTTTCACCTAATGTGCTCCATCTAGTAGTATGCCCACAATCCAATGTTGTGGAGAGAGCAACGAGGACCCTTGAAGTAGAGACCTCTTGCAAATAGTGACACGCCTTTTACATAGTGCCTCAAAATAAGCCATTTAGTTAGAGGAGAAGCCAACACCATTGTGAAATTGTGTAAACTCAACTTGGTGTGACTGGGGATATTTGTGAAAGAAAATGTCAACTGGGCGTTGTGAATCGGAAGAAGGTAAGATAACTTGAATCTGTTTCTGGTTACTGATAATTTTGGCGTCTGTTTACAAGACCACGTGTTTTCACTGTTGTGGAGAGAGCAACGAGGAACCTGGAACGTGGACCCTGAATCACTTGCCTTTCGCTTTTTTCAAAAGTTTATTTAATTGGGTTGCCACTATCGCCTGTCAAACCGTCTTTGAGGATTGACTTCTTAAAATATTTTATATTTCCTTGTTTCCTTTCCTCACTGGGCAATTTTCCCTGTTGGGGCCCCTGGGGTTATAGCATTCTGCTTTTCCAACTAGGGTTGTAGCTTAGCTTTTAATAATAATAATAACAATAAGCCATGGGTTCATAAAATATTCTTAGTAATATACGAAAATGTATTTGATTTATAACTGACTTTTTGGGTGAATGTAGTTCGTTGGGACAGGGTAAGATAAGAGCACGGCAGTCTAAGGATACGGCTCCTAGGTTAGGTTATATTATGTTAGGTAGGAAACAGAAACATTCATATGGCGATGTTCTTGTGTCTAAAATGTGGTTTATCACTCTGTCCCAACAAACTACAAAGGCTCCGCATCGTGAATGCTGGTCAGAAACATTGTTCGGAACTTTTTGAGTGACTTGCTCAAGATATCCCTTATCGAATAATAACATATCGCGGCCCTCAGAATTATATTGCTGTTTGTATATACTAACAAATAGTGGTTTTGAGTTTCCATGGGGCTCCCTAAATGGAGTGAAGAGATGAAAAAACAATGTATTGACAGTGGCATGTATATATTAACAAGGAATGCATAAAGAAAATGCTGGAGATGCGGCATGAAAAAGAGTATATAATAAGACTAACCTGGCCGAACTAGATCTGTTTTTGCGTGACCTAGCAGCGTTGTTCATGGTGTCTTCTTCTTCTTCGGCTCTCCCTGCACGGGCCTGCCGAAATTCGCTCGGTGCCGGAATTTTGATGGTCCTTCTTCACACACGTCGCAGAATAACAACAAATTAGGGTCCTGATGTGAATTTCCAGGTGTCCTACCATTGCATATGGTACTTAACGAACATGTTGAAAAATACGTTCCAACAATGCGAGTGCTGAGGGAAATTGTTTTCATGTACAGCTATATTACTTATATCGTCCTGTTTACATTGAATTACACATCTTAAATGCATAAGATAATTTAATTTTATAAATTAATTGTAATTTACAAAATTATAATTAAAGCATTTTCCAAATGACAGGCACCCTAGAGATGATGATCTAACGAAGCTTATCCAATCAAGAGATTTGTCCAAGGCTCCATAGCTGCGGCTCCACAGGTAATTATACTTGAATTTATCGTAATTGGTCCAATTATATGCTATTAGTAGTATTTATTTAAGGAGGAAGTTCCTGTTGTTTTATTCCAGTTAATATTTTTTGTAAATTATATCAAATAGGCCAGGGTACGTCACAAATAGGTTTAGACTAGGGTACGTGTTGGGTGCTACTTTAGCGTGAGGTCTACCGCCATATGTACGAAGTGTGTATCGCTAGAATAAATGTGTGGAAATTTATGATAACATTTTCATTTGTTCCAACACGGATTACTTACCTCGAACTACTTTCTTAGGAGTATCTGGGATCTTCTCCCAACCGACCAGAATTTTGTGTAGTTTACCCTATCTCCGTTTTCTATGCGGGGGAACCTCTGGCGGAGGAATATGTGCCATGAGGCGACCCGGCGTCAGAGAGCGTGCTCGCTCAGGTCTCGACCTCCAGTAAGTTTTCTGGTCGCGTCGTGATTACATCTCGCCGTGCTGATTATTTATAACTTTTGAGAATTGTAAGAGAACCTTACAAACCCACCTAACCTAATCTAGTAGTTCTCAAGTCACAGCCCCTATCCGGGGGCAAGCCCCCCTGGACCCCCCTTCCCAGGTCACAACTGCTAGCTGGACCTCCTAACCAGGTCTCAAACTAAAAGTAAATCACAAATAAATCCTTTTTGTTTTGGCAATCTTTACAGAAGCTTTGCAGTAGAAATATGCTGGTCTTCCCAAAAAAATTAAGTTAAAATCGGGACTTTGAGGCATTATTTCGCTGTTAATTTCACATGAGTAACAATAGCTCTGCACTGAACAGAGAGCATTTCCATCATAGTCAGTTGGTGACATAAATGAAATTACACAAAATTTTGAAATAGATTGATGTACTTCTTCCCTCTTGGAGACGTCTTTATGTGATGGTGGTTGAGTTGAAACCGATGGGGTAGGTGGGAGAAATATGGCTGTTGTAGAACAACATACGGGAACTTATGAAGAAGTACTTCTTGTAAACTGTTAATTGGTTTAAAGAAACCAGCTGAAAAATACATCATTGTAAATGCACAGAAAGCTCCCCAAACTCATGGGAAACAACGCATGTGCAAAAAGTTCCCTTCTGTCTCTCAGATGTAAACAATGGACTTGGAGTGAAAAACATATCTCACATTTTGACGGACCAATATGTAAGTTATTATGCCCCAACCCCTATTAAACATATAGAGAAAAATACCAAACTAGCCAGCACTCGTTCATTTCTTATAGCGAATTCCAGTTTCGTTGTAAAGTATCTAATGTTTACCATGAAAACAATATCTTTTATGGCTTTAAAAAACGGTTGCACGGTGTAATTATGGTAATATTTCGATAAAGTCCCACCCTGCATGTACCGCTTGCCAGTACATAGAAGCTTGAAGTTTTTCTTTTTTCGCGAACAAATTAAAATCCATTAGATTGTATCGAAATATTAACATAATTATAGGTATTCTGAATGTTTTTGATAATGATTTCTGGTGGAAAGCTATAATTTTTTAGTTATGGTGGGTTGACTACCGAGTAATACTAATGAAGCACGGTTAAAACACTGGAGTTTTTATTTGCTAGGACTTACCGGACGTAGCCTTTTTATATCAGCGGCCATTTCCTCCTGTGTGTATAGAAAATAGACAACAACTAACCTAAACTTCTCCCACCTAGCCTAACCTAACCTACAAGCCGTGTCCTAACCTACTTACTTATTGGGGGTGCTAATGCCCCCCTGCGATCCCCCTTACACGGCCGTATTCATAGTCTGCCTTCATGATACATACAGGCGGCCGCTATCTTACTTACACCCCTACCGGGCTCACAGAAAAGGTGCCTTTCCATCTTATTTTCTATGGAGGTGTTGTAGCTTAGTTAATAATATTAATAAACGGATTTTGAGCGAAGCAAAAAATCTATTTTTGGGTGAGATAGCCATTTCGTCCTGATGGAAGGTTCCTTCAGTAGCTTCCTAAGGGTATATTTGACTACAGTGGATATTCCCAGAGAATTAAACTAAAGGTTATCACAGAATTCTAACTTCTGGTGCGAGTACCCTAAAGGTTTCCCCTCTAGGATTTCGTATATCAGCAGGGGACGCATGTATTAACACGTCACATAGCTATCTGCACCCCATATAGAGTTAACGCTTCAATATGGAAAGGTGACTGAGTAACTGAGGAGCCGTTCCAAAGTTACTCTCATTCGTGGCTACTTTTGGTACTCGAGACGTAAACAAACGGGCGCCATTGTTAATGACGTCACGTCCGTCTTTATTCCTGAGCTCAGCTCCTACCAATCTCCGCGATACAGTATGTCAGGGAGGGGCCTGGAAGGCTTGAACTGGAACCGTTGGGTGGGTCCATCAGGACGACATGGCTATCTCACCCAAAAATAGATTTTTCGCTTCGCTCAAAATCCGTTTTTTGGGCTCAAGCCATGTCGTCCTGATGGAAGTGTACCAGAGAATTAATGTATCTTGGATTTTTCCCCAATCCAAGTGCCTAGGTCTTCGAGCAATATTCCTATGGTCTGGTGACCTTAGAGACTCTGACAATCTTAGTAGATGTCCTTACCAGAGGTTCTACTATGTTCTGGCTTCCTGCTCCCCTGGCAGGGAAGTCCTGGTGGACAAGAGGAATATCTCAAAGTGATCGGTTAAAGAACTACTCACCTGGTGGAGAGATCATGCCGGTCTCGGACACAGATCGAAGGTTAATATTCGTGTAGGAACATTATTAAGTCATTAGGTGAGTATATAATATAAAATACTTATATTATTCTCGTTATCAATAGAGGAAAAGGGGTAAATGAAACTATAACAATCATATATTTCTTAATAAAGAATAGGAGCGAAAGGAGACGCACATGGTAAATAAAATAGACATTTTATTTCTAAGATTGCAAGTAATTATAGAAATTAATTACAATAATGATTATAGAATGTATTTACAATAATAATGAATAATGTACATAAAAATATAGAAAGACGATGATCTTGAGTCTGAAAAGGAAATTTTCTTTTTAGAAACACAAGTTCCCGGGGGAACGCCAGTCTTTTAGAGTTCAAATAACACTCCATGCTCGAGAGCATGTGGCACACGTGCAAAATTTCTATGACATTTCACCTTGATAAAGAACAGTCTATTAGAAACACTAGGTGTTCATTGAATCACTATGTATCACGTTACGGTCAACACAGGCACCCGTAGAGTTAGAGTCCCGAAATAACTCTGTTCTATGCAGATTTAAGCAGCAGGTTTCATTACACTATCTGCAGCTACCACAAAACGTTTCACTTCGTGCACCTGTTTCGCATAGTGCTTGAAGAACACACGCGATGATTTCCAGCCCGTAAAGCTCTTGAGGCTTTCGAAATAAATTCCTTGAAAGAAGTTCAGGGAAGAGGCGACTTTCCTAGGATCATGACCTGCGGTTGTACTGTCAGGATCCGCTCTGCGAATGAAGTAGGTGATTTTCGCTCTTAGTTGTTTCAGTGACAGGTCACTACCCGAGGTTTCTCCTTTGAAGCGTTGTCCTCCACCGAAGTCTGAAGTTCTTCGAAGATAGACCTTAAGACTCTCCACTGGGCATAGAGAGACATCTTCCTTGAGGGGGCAGATTCTCCGAGGGCCCCATCTCTTGGTGGGTAGCTCATTCTTTGCGAGAAACGTTGGGTCGGGGAAGAGGGTAAGTTCTCCCGTGTCGGAGAATTGTATATGGCCCTCTTCTCTTGATAATGCCACTATTTCACTGACTCGGGCTCCCGAGGCGAGAGCAAAAAGGAAAATAACTTTTTGAGTCAGGTCTTTCAGAGGGCAAGAATCGTTGTCCAGGCTAGAGGCAAAATGGAGCACCTTATCCAGGGACCAGGAGATAGGTTTTGGTGGAGGTGCTGGGCGTAGTCTAGCGCATGCCTTTGGCAGTTTATTGAAGATTTCGCTGGACAGATCAATCTGGAAGGCGTATAGGAGTGGTCTAGTCAAGGCCGATTTACAAGTGGAAATCGTGTTGGCTGCTAAGCCTTGTCCATGAAGGTGAATGAAGAAGGACATGCAAAAATCAATGGTGATATCCGTAGGATTTTTTGCCTTGACGAAGGAAACCCACTTTCTCCAGGAAGATTCGTATTGCCTTCTGGTAGACACTGTTTTGTACTCCTCGAGGAAGTCTAAACTTTTCTTCGAGATCCCAAATCTTTTCTTCACGGCTAGGGAGAGAAAATCATGAGATGAAGGTCCTTGACTTTTAGTGAGGAAGCGAAGACAGTCGACTTCTGTACCTGTTGGGAGAGAACTGGGCCCGGCAGGGGGATCAGCTTGTAAATATATATATAAACATTCTTAATGTTTATGTATATATATATATATGTGTGTATAGAGATGTAGTGAGTTTTCTTTTCAGTGTTTGTGCTGTGTGTGTGATATGAGACGTCACTTGCGTAGCAAGGCCAGCACAGTTCCACTTCGTGGGGAACGGCCTCTCCCCTGGTCCATCGGTCTTCCCGTCGGCATATATCCGTTAACTCAGCCGCCGCAGGGGAATCGTCATCACCTGGACCCTCTTCATTCATCTATTATCTTCGCTTTTCCTCTTTTCCTGCGGGAAACTTGGATTCTGAGCAAAGGGAATGTGGCCTTTTAAGATTGACTACGGTCTCTCTCTACTCGAGGTCGTTCACTTTTACTACAACTACGTACTACAGGTATTACGGAAGCTCCTTTCCCGTTGCGGGTTAGGTTGCTATTCCGTTTGTTTGTCTCAATTATTTTTAGTGAAATCTAATTGTATTTTAACTTTTCAGCTTTCTCCTTGGGGAACACTTCCTTTCGTGGGGTCAGTGGTTCTCACTATTAGTGAATATTCTTAGATGATTTAGATAATTATAATTTTGTTATAAGTCTGTTTTTATCACAGTTACTCCACTCCCCCCCCATCTCCCATGGATGTCAACTGGGGAAGGAGGGCGCATACTTGATTCTTATTTTATGTTATTCCCTCTGGGTTCCTCTTCGGAGTTCCTCCCTGGGAATTTTTGTTAATATAATTATTTAATTTTATTTTCCCCGTTAACTATGCAGTTTTTCTTCGTTCGACTAAAGAGTGCCAACGAAGCAGAGCTGTCCTGTTCATGCCTGGGGAATCTGCTGTCGCTGCCGTCCCTCAGAGGACGTCGTCATGGGCGTTATCCCTTCTCTTAGAAGTACTCCCATGACAACATGCCAGAACTTCAGATCATCTTAGAACGCTAAAGGAGGTTCACCTCCAGGGGTTGGACAACTTGCCTTCCGAGGGAGGTTTCCTCCCCAGGTGTGAGGTTTTCTCCCTTCAGAGGGAGAACTTCCCATACCTTAATAAATTCATCGCCTTCGACTACGGTGACTGCCCTTCGGCCAGACTTTTCTCCCCCCTTGCTGAGTTTCTCTTCCTTTAGGGGTGGGCACAGTCTTGGCAAGTCTCTTCTACGAAGTGTTCACCTCTCTCGTTCGCTAGAGAGGCCACTCATAGAGACTCCTCTTCGGAGGATCGCTACTGCTAAGGACAGCTTGCTGATCCACCGGCCCTTAGGGGCGTCACCACGAGTGTCTTCAGGTCTCTTCTACGAAGTGTCACCTCTCTCGTTCGTGAGAGAGGCCACTCATAGAGACTCCTCTTCAGAGGATTGCTACTGATAAGGTCAGCTTGGTGATCCAACGGCCCTAAGGAGCGTCATCACGAGTGTCTTCAAGTCTCTTCTACGAAGTAGTCACCTCTCTCGTTCGCGGGAGAGGCCTCTCATAGAGACTCTTCCTCGGATGATCAAGCAGACCTTCCAGTTACCTCAACTTTGTGCTGCAACGTGATCCTTTGGACTTCGGTCCTGGACTCTAACACAGACCTTTTACGGTCCCATCGGTGAATGCTGGCCCTTCCAAAGGGCACATCCCAGTTCCTGATCGTCCTGCCAGCTGACCTACCGATCCACCAGCGCAACCTTGCGCGGCAACGAAGGACTTCCGTCCTGGACTTGCTTACGGTCCTCATCGGGGGGATGCTCGCCCTTTTTTAAAGGGCACATCCCAGTTCCTGATCGTCCCGCCAGCTGACCCTTCAACCTACTAGTGTGTGAAGCGCGCCCGCGCCAATCTTCTTACGCGTGCAAGCGCCGACGATCTTCTTATGTGCGCAAGCGCCGACGAACTTCTTACGCACGCAAGCGCAGACGAACTTCTTACGCACGCAGGCGCCGACGATCTTCCGCGCGCGGTTACCGATTGTTTCCCGCGTGCGCACCGCTACCTTCGCACGCGCGCGCTCGCCGATCTTCTTACGCGCGCAAGCGCCGACGATCTTCATCCGAGCGAAAGCGCCGACAATTTTCATACACGCGCAAGTGCCGACGATCTCCCGTGCGCGCACCAACAATCTCGTACGCTCGCGTGCCAACATTCTGGTACGCGAAAACGAGCCGACAATCTTCCGCGCGCGGGTGCCGATGGACTCCCGCGCCCGCGTCGATGATTTTCCACACGCGCTAGCACCAACAAGCGTACTAGCACCAACAAGCGCGCAATAGTCTACCGTGCAAGCGCGCCGACGACCTTACGCGCGGGCGCGCTCCGACGGCCTTCGCGTGTGCGCGTTCCAATAATATTGAGTGCAAGCACACAGCCTTCCGTGCGCTCCGACGGTCTTCAACGTGCAGGTGCCCATGGTCTTCCGCACGCACGTGCCAATAATCTCCACGTATTACTCTCATGCATGCGCCAATGCTCCCACTCTTGCGCAACCAATCATATGCTTCGGTGCATTCTAGATAGAATGCACAAACTACACACTGCCTTACGGCACACCAGCAATCTTCCTCACTTTCCTGCGCAGTTACGGTCCCCGGATTCATACGCCAGCTCTTGCCAAAGAGTCAAGCCTCGCAAATCCAATGCACCAGCCCTTGTCTAAGAACCAGCGCTTGCCTGCTCTCCAGGCAGATATTAAGCACCAGCACCACCCTGTGTGCCATCGCTCCAGATTCACCTACACGCACAATTATCAGTAAAAGGAGTAAAACTTTTTGGACAGGTCACCATTGCCCCATTCCTCCCCGCAAGCACATAAACATTGCCACCGGGAAAAGAGGAATAAGGCTCCGCAGAGGATTCAAGATCCCGAAGATTCCATCCCACAAAGGAATAGAATCGGGGAATCCTTGGTCCCTGTCTCTGCTAGTTTCTTTTTTCCTTGACAGACCAGCAGCAGCAAACAGGAAAGCATCAACAGACTGATCTCTAGATCACTGTTTACTGATGGCTACTTCACAGTTTACTGATCGCTAGGTCGCCGATCACCAGATCGCCAATTGCTAGCTCACTGCTGATTTGTGACCTCTAGTCCCCCCCAATGACTAACGATCTCCAATTGCTAGCATTTCCAATCATTGATTGCTAGTCAATAACCAGTCATCAGCTTGCTGATCACTAGATCACCGATGGGCAGCTCATCCTTCTTCGATCATTGAACTCAGCTCGCTGATCTCTGACCAAACAGGGGGGATCATAATCAGCGGGCTGTTCTCGAATTCACCATTGGTGCACAGACTACCGATTCATGGTCATCTGTTACTTGCCAGCAGTTCGTGACTCGAACTTACTAGTCAACTGCTTCCTGTAGTTCCTAGATCAGAAGTTATAAACTTCTCGTTACTGGCCATTTGCCATCATGCTAAAGTTATTGGTAAACGTTCGACAACCCTCATCAACTTGCGAGCACTCTCCAACTGCACAGCCCAACGGTTAATCAGTGATTAACATTTTCCAGATTAATTCTATTCTAAGGAATAGCATCAATCCCATCAGGGCGCGTGGTAAGGCTAAGCGTGGCCTTCCTTCTAAAGAATTCTCTCAGAGAAGAATCCTTACACTGGATATCGCTCCTGTTCCTTTACGACACGAGCCAAGACTCCAGCGTCGACAATCTTCCATACAAAAGGATCATCAAGGAGCTGTCCCCTTGGGTCAATGCCCACTCCATGTTGGAGTTCGATTGAGGGTTAAGACCTCAGGTCTTCTTATGCACACTGGACCTTAAGGACACTTACTCCCAGGTCCAAACCATCCATCTAGGAAGGTTGGGAAATTCAGTCTAGACAAACAAGAAACACCAGTTCAAGGCACTGTGCTTCGGTCTTTCCATTACACCCATCCTAGTCTCACAGGATCGGCTTCCGTCTCCGCTCTCTCGGGACGACTGACTGACCTTAGCAGACTCAGTTGCAACCTTGCATTAACACTGGAATTTCTGAAGTCTTTTTACCAAGATCCAGTGATCAGGGTAAACCTACGGAATCTTCCCTACTTCCCTCCCAGTAGACTGGTGTATCTGGGAATGATTTTAAACACCAATCTCCACCAAAACCTTCTCGAAACGAGAACGACTTCCATTCCAGGAGACTGGAAGCGGAAAAAGGAGAAAGGAAGGACCATAGTGCTGCACCACACGACCTCAGCCCTCTGGACAGAGCCCGAAGTTACCTTCACTTAGATCTCTTAAAAGATGAAGGCCAACTTTCCGCTCCTTCAACAGCCTCATCGGTTCCTAACAGACCACTCAGTGATGTGAAGGACGACACACCGCACACCACATAGAGACTCACATCGACAAGCAAATAGGACCTGGCTTGTAGAATCTTCCCATCTAATAGTATAAACACTAAGATGGGCCAAAGCCCGTTCAGTACCACTTTCAGCCCGCTTCATGTCAGACTGGAAGAACAGGCTCGCCGACAATCTGTGCACAGCATCTCAGATAGGTATACCGAATGCACTTTGGATCGCCATGTAGCTGACAAAGTCCCAACTTTACGAGGTCCTACAACTAGGGGGTCTGTTCTTAATGGCCCTGAACCTCAGGCTACTGCTGCTCACCAGCCCTAGACCCCAAGGCTCTCTGGCAACAACGGTGGGTACAGCAGTGACGTTTACGTCTCGTCCCTGTTTTATCTAGAGAAGAGCACTCAACAAGGCTAGAACATCGGTCAACCTATCAAGGATGCTCCTAGCTCCGCTATGGCATTATGCAGAAAGGTCTTCAAACCTTTTGCAGCTCCTGATAGAGCCTCCAAGAGAACCCTCTCCGCATATCAGACAACCCACTTCGACACCTACTACAAGCTATAGCTTTGCTATTAGTGTACGCCTGAAGACTACCCAATACCTCTTTGCGAAGAGGATGTATAGATACTGGAGGAGTTCCTCAGCATCAGTCTTCCAGGCAGTATCACGTCTTGTGGGGTGGGCGTCATAGGAAAGTGTCTCTTCTCTCGATATTTTGATTCCAGCAATAGCGGAATCATCAGGTATATGCAAGAGAAAAAGATCCCCTATTCAGTTTTGATAGGTAAAGATGATCACTCAACCTTGATCCTTCACCTTCATACTGAAAGAAAAGGACACCCTTTCATCGATAGACTTTTCCTAACTCATACGGACTTACTACTTGCCTTTCCCCAGTCGGAATTGAGACCTTCCTCTCAGAACATGGTTCAATCTCCGATCCCTTAAGGGACCTCCTTGTGTTCCACTTCACCAGGCAACAAATTTCCTCCTGATTTAAGAACACAATGTTCCTTCACACTCGGACAGCAACCATACGAGTTAAGGAACTTCATGGTCTCTCTTTCGACATCGCCCATTAATGAGAAGGGCGAAAGGCAAGTGTCAGTTTCGTCCCTGAGTATGTCACCAGACACGATGTCCAGAGGTGACGGATCCTACACAAGTCTCAACTAGGTAACGATCGATCCAGATCATCCGTTACTGTACCTCAGGGTGAGGTATGAGACCTTGCCTAAAGAAAACTGCAACAGCCTGCCCGGGCCCCTCCTTTTGTCAACACTGAGAGAGACTAGAGGAGGATCGCCAAAACATCATCTCGGCATGGCGACTCAGTGTCAGGGGCATAACTATGCCCCTGGTCCTTCTTAGCAGGTTACTCTGTGACGCAGGTTTTACAAGAAAGGATGTGAATGCTCCAGGTGACTTTCACAACCTTTCTCTTGCAAGACGTAACCCACAGGAACTCAATACGATCTCTATCGGTCCAGTGGTGGCTGCACAACAGCTGGTTATATACCTCAAGCTCCTTATTGGACAAGTAGCAGAAGGTTGAGGGCACTGTTACACGGTTTTAGTCTGCGTGAATGAAAAGATTTGACTGCCTCTTATTTTTTTTCTTCATCCTACCCTCTCATGGGGAGAGCAGCATCCTGGGTTCTCTGCATAGCTGACCTCAAACCACTGCAGGTAAACCATGCTTCCTTGTGTTCCTAGTATTAAGACTAATACTGTTACGTCCCCATACCCTGACGAGGTGGCATTGGTAAAGTCCTAGGCTACAAATTCCCATCTAAAGAACTTCAGGACAACTTCCTAGGACTTGTCACACTTCTTCATACCTTCACACACACAGCTTGTGTAGGCCGCAGTCCTTGCGTAGCAAGGTTCTAGCGAGGTGCAGGGACTCCTTATTTCTTGGGTGCTTACACACTCAAATAACAAGCCCCTGTGCAAAGCCAAAAAGCCAGACTGGCAGGGACATCCACCCTTCCTAATGGGTGAGTCACCCCTATTAAATAGCGTGGTTTGTATTCCAGTTACGGAACAAATGACAAATTCGTAGATAATTTGTATTTTTCCTAACTATACAAACCTTAGCTATTTAATCAAACTTGCCCGCCAGCCCTATCCCCCTTGAAGTCCTACCTCCAAGCAAAGTGAGCTCAAGCACAGGTGTGTGTGAGGGGGGGAGGGGTAGCAAGCCACCCTCCCCTACCCCTGCTAACTAGCTTTGTGGGTAGTAAACCCTCGTTAAATTTTAATGGCTCATCATTTCAGCTACGCCGAAAGTAATACCCCTATTAAATAGCTAAGGTTTGTATAGTTAGGAAAAATACAATTTATCTATGAATTTGTCATTTTAGTGCTGCCTTTGACCATGTTAATCATGAGGCCCTTATTTTAAAAATCACAGTTGGGAGTGGGTGGGTCGTTTCTTAGCGTTATTATTGATTTTTTAATAATAGATCTCAAAGAGTTGTTGTTGATGGGCATCATAGTGACTATAGGAATGTGATATCCGATGTTCCACAGGGTAGTGTTCTTGGCTCATTACTTTTCATACTATATACACATGACATGTGGTTTGGCCTTGAAAACAAGCTTGTTGCATATGCAGATGATGCTACTCTCTTTGCATCAATTCCATCCCCTGAATGTAGATCTGGGGTTGGTGAATCCCTTAATAGAGATTCAGCTAAAACTAGTGCATGGTGCAAATTATGGGGTATGAAGTTGAATCCTAACAAAACTCAAAGTATGATTGTAAGTAGGTCAAGGACGGTGGCTCCTCAACATCCGGATCTCAGTATTGATAATGTTTCTTTAAATTTGTATGACTCTTTTAAAATTTTAGGTGTGATTCTCGACAACAAATTTACTTTTGAGAAACATTGTTTGTCTTCTTCAATTGCACAAAAAATTGGCTTATTGAGAAAGTCTTATTAGATTTTTGGTGATCAATCTATTCTGAAGAAGTGTTTTAATTCTTTCATTCTACCTTGTTTTGATTATTGTTCTCCTGTCTGGTGTTCAGCTGCGGATTCTCATCTTAATTTGTTGGACAGAAACTTACGGTCTATTAAATTTCTTATTCCTGATCTAGATATTAATCTTTGGCAACGGTGTTCAATTAGTTCATTATGCATGTTGCATAAGATTTTTCATAACTCTGACCATCCTTTACATTCAGATCTCCCAGGACAATTCTATCCAGTTCGTAATACTAGGGAGGCAGTTAATTCTAATAGCTAGGCCTTCTCCATCATGAGGCTCAATACGACACAGTATTCTAGAAGTTTTATTCCAGCTGTTACCAAGTTGTGGAATGATCTTCCTAATCGGGTAGTTGAATCAGCAGAACTTCAAAAGTTCAAAGTTGGAGCAAATGTTTTTTCTGGGCTCAATCCCTGTGCCGCGCAGTGAAATGCTCCTTATGCACCATTTCAAAGGAATATAACTGCTAATATTACCAGAGAAAAAATGTAAAGGAATGCTAGGTTGAACTAGCTCGCTCACCTAATGGTGTCGGTATAGACTGGGGCGAAATACCAGAGGTCTCGTACCATTTAGATTTCTCCTCTTCGAAATCCCCCAATAGTGAGGTGCCGTTCAACCTCCCCTGCCTCGCAGACCAGTACTACTAACTCAACCCACGCTTGCCCATCACTCCTTTCAAGCACCTGTTTGATATAAGTCCAAGTGTTTTATTTCGTGTGTTTCATTGGATTTATCATCAACTTTCTCTCGATGGCCGATTCCCAAGATACCCCATCGAAGTTAAGTACCTTATCCATGAGTTTTTAACGAGATTGGGCAGTGTCATCTTTGTTTTTATTATTTAGAAGTGTTTATATATGAGCGGCGTCCCCGTTCTTTCTTTCGCCTCTGCCCTTTGTCTCGTTAGTTCGTCCGTCTTTTATATTCGTTCGATCCTTTAGGAGTTTTTTCCTTATATTCATTTAGTACACCAACTTTATGCTTTCATATAGCAATATTCATTTAGTACACCGACTTTATGCTTTCATATAGCATTTATTTTATGTTATCCTATGATATCGGTGTTAGCGTTTCATCAGGAGTAGGTTATGTTGGTATGCCTGCATTCGTGCGTGTTGGTGGATAGCGTCAACATTGAGATTGTTTCGCTAGTTCTAGGAGCTTTAATTTCGACCATCTCACTTATTATTAGTAAAACCTTTTGTTTTATTACGCTCCACCTAGTTTTACGTTTGGTTCGAGTGGGACTCTCGCGTATTTTGTTGTTTTTACTGTTCGATCTACCGCTTCAGTAACTAGGTTGGTACCCCTGCTTTCCATCTGCTGATGGCGTCATGCTTCCTCCCCTACCACTCGCCCGAGTCCCTCTCTCGCCATATTTTTTCTGCATGCCTAACCTTACTTACGTGATTTCGCTTTTAATTCATTAATTATTTTTATGTATTTGTGCATTGATATTATATTTATTGCTTACTCCGTTATGATCATATTTTTGGGATTTTCATGTCATGATTAGGGGATCTCCAGTTGGTAGCCCTGTCTACCACTGCGCACTGGCGATTTCCCTGTACCATTACACCCCCCCCCCAACAAGTTGGGGAGGTTATTCCATCCCCCCCCCCCTTCAGTGTACACCCTTCCTCTCACTCGATGGTTGTTGGTTATGATTTACGGGTCAAGTATGCTTGTACCTCAGTCTTCCATCAACGTTCCGACATATTGAGGACTGAGTATACCAACGGGGTATGACTTAGTCTCATTCATTCATACCGGGCGGTTTCGTCTCCCCCCTCCCGTCGCCATCGGTCGGGGAGGGGGAAGGCCGGGACCACCGGGGACTATCACACGTGATTAGTCGGTATATCTGCA
Source organism: Palaemon carinicauda (assembly GCF_036898095.1). Classification (NCBI taxonomy): domain Eukaryota; kingdom Metazoa; phylum Arthropoda; class Malacostraca; order Decapoda; family Palaemonidae; genus Palaemon; species Palaemon carinicauda. Next base: position 160,715 of record NW_027171143.1, read on the forward strand.
CCTTGGTGTAACCTTGCTTTTAATTACGGTTGTTAGAATGAGCACTTATATTAGGAGTGTCCTCCCCTACGGTACCTCATGCTATTATCGTCCGTATAGGACTTATTATATCCCATAGCATTATTTTATATTCTACATGAATCATTACCTTTGTCCCGGTACCTCAGGTAAGGTAGGGGGGGGGGTTCCACTGGCTCCCCCCGCGCTCTCCCGTTGTACCCTCCCGTCATCAGACATCGGAGCCGCCGAGCTCTTAACTACATGATCGGTTGACACTGACACGGTTTTGATTAATATCCTCCCTCCGGGAGCCCTATTCATTACAGACATTAGTTTTTTATCATAATTGGCGTTTTCTATTTATGTACTTTAAGGATGTATCTTGGGTACTTTAAGTTTACTTTAAGTTACTTTAAGTTTACTTTAAGTTTACTTACCAACCCTGTTCCCCGGCCACGGGGGCCCCGGAACTAGTTATGATTATATATTAATCACTGTTTTTTGCATCCTTTTTCATACCCGGCTCTGCCGGATTGCTATTGGAATAGTCTCAGTTCTCTGCATGTTTAGTCTAAGGCTATACATTTATTTTATTAACTGGCAGGTCCCGGACCCTCCGGGACCCCTTATAGAGAAACTAGTAGATGCTCATGGACTATTCCTTTTACAGGTGGTCCGTTGCCGGATGACAGCCTGCGCGGCCGTCCTTCACCAGCCTTGCGGCCATGCTGTCTGTCGGTCCCACGCGGACTGTGGGATCCAGATGGACGATATTTTGGTATGGCACCCTGACAACTGCCTTATCTGTTATGACCTTATCTCCACCCTCGCTTCAGATTCGGTGAGCCTCTTTCAGTCATTTTTGTATTTACTTCCCTTCACTGGGCGACATCAATATGATAGATAATCATTGACTTCTGTTATGAATCTTCGGGTTCATTTATCATTTTGTCCTCGGGTTTGCTAACCTTATCCCCGTTCTTTCAGAGTTCCCAGGCGGTTAAAACTTCAGCAAGAGCCACTTTGAAATTGTGGGTAGGCGGCTTCGCCCGTAACGTAAAGGCCAGGAAGCCCTACGTCCTCTCAGAAGATTATTGTAGACTTATCTACCCGAACGCAAAATCTTCGGCAGCAGTGCCTAGGCAAGTGGCGGCTCCTATAATTGCTGACATTGCGGAAATCGTAGAACTCAATCTCGTCCAGGATACAGACATCCCTGACGACCCGGACCCCATTGAAGACAATGTTACGGCTCTGACCTTAGACATAGAGCCCATGGTTTTTGACGAACCTGACACAGGTAAGGTTGTAAGTGAGGCAGGTGGGTCTGGCGCTAAGACCTCTCTTCTTAGCCCCTCTTTTTCTCCAACTTCTAATAATTTTTCCTTTCTTGGTTTTGAAGGGAACCACGAATCCTCCCCAAGATCGCTCTCGGTTCCTGCCAAGGTCAAATCTCAGAAAAGACCTTTAGTGAGGACTCGTCAGAATCCTACACTACCTGGATCATCGAAGCCCAAGAAGGCTCCCCTCCCCGGAGCTCCTAGTGACTCGACTAGCACTGCCCCTATGTCTCAGGACCCGGGAGTGCAGTCATCCCCCTTAATTACCACAACCAACCTCGACCCGGAGGCCCTCACGAATATGTTGTCGAGGGTCGTTACAGAGCAGATTAGTTCTATACTTTCTGCCGTCACCAGAAGACTAGATACCCTGGAAAGTGGACTGCCTCAACAACAGCAGTTCCTCATCCCGGACGCCTCAAAACTTCCACCCTTCACGAAGAACAACCCGTGGAAAATGGCGCTCCACTGTCCTTTCACGGACGGAATGTTGACCATCGAGGGTTTTGGGACCAGGCCCATTGAAGATTTTGAGTTCTTCCCTCCCGGTCTTCAATTTCCTTTCCCCGGCTTCGCCCGGCTTACGGAAGAGGCTCTTGTCCGACTAGATAAGGTCCCTAAAGAGACCGTTATCTTTCCAAAGGAACAGGCTCAGTCTGTTTGGGTTCGAACCTTAAATGAGTGGGGTTGTACAAACACCATGCTGACCCCCCACAAGAGTACTTACACCATGTTTCTTGTGGACGAACAGACCCCCACTCCTTGCGTCACCAAAATGGTTGAATTAGCCCTTCAGGCAGTGACCGAAGATAAGCCTTTGCCACAACTCCGGGAGACAGATCCTACATCTCTGCTGTTCCCATCAGATAATGAATGTTGGCTTAACATTCAATCGACATTCACTTCTGGTAAGCTATCCGCGGACTGTGCATCGACGCAATTCAGTGAACGCCTCCCAAGACTACCTGAAACCTTAATCCGACTCGAGTTCGAGTCCCGGTCTAGGTTTAGCCGGAGCCTCAACATCTCGACTATGGCGGAGATGTTTTCTCTTACTTATGACGAGGAACACTCTTTTAAAGTTATGACTAAAGCCACCCTGCAATGTTTGTTAGCAGACTGCTACGACTTCTTGGTGACCAAAAGACGTTGCCGTAAGCATGTCTTATCTGAAGCCACTATCCGCCATGAGCCAAATAAGCTCATTAAAGCCTCTGCTTGGGGTCCGGACCTTTTCCCGGAGGACATGGTCAACTCGGTATTGAGCGAAGCTGCCAGAGTGAACCAGAGCCTCAAAGTCCGTTGGGGTCTCACTCCCAAACGGAAGTTCGAACAATCGAGCATTCACTCCCGGGGCAGAAAAAGGCTACGCCCTTATAGCTCTACCCAATTCCGCCAACCTATTCAAGTAGTCCAGTCGGCCCCGGTCTCTCAGGGCATCCAACCCTCCACCTCCAAGTCTCAGCCCCAAGTGAAGTATGTCCTCGTCCCTGAAAACCAAGTGGCTTCGAACTCGTTTACCTCTCCTGTTTATAACCCGGTCTATGAGTCCCGGTTTTCCTCCCAAGGATACCAACGAGGCAGGGGCCCCGGTTCGAGGGGTTCTTTTCAGAACAGAAGCAAAGGGAGATATTTCTCCCGTGGAAAAGGGTCACGTGGTGGCCGAGGCGGTAAAACCTCCAACTACTGACGGTCTTCAGGTAGGAGGGAGACTTTATGTGTTCCGGAGTCGCTGGATATTCAGTCCTTGGGCCTTCAGCATAATCTCCAAGGGCCTGGGGTGGAGTTGGATAGAAGGGCCTCCTCCACCGAACAGATTCCATCAACCCTCGACACCGGACCTACTTTTGTTTACCCAAGATCTTCTTCGCAAGAACGCGATCAAGGAAACGAAATATCTGAAGTTTCAAGGTCGCTTATTCAGCGTTCCGAAGAAAGACTCCGACAGCCGAAGGGTCATCCTCGATCTGTCTCGACTAAACTTGTCCATTCAATGCGACAGGTTTCACATGCTTACCGTCTCGCAGGTGCGAACCTTGCTTCCCCGTGGGGCCGTCACCACCTCCATCGATCTTACCGATGCTTACTATCACGTTCCAATAGCGAGACACTTCCGCCCATTCCTAGGATTCAGACTGGACGACAAGGCTTACACGTTCAAAGTGATGCCTTTCGGGCTCAACATCGCGCCCAGAATCTTCACGAAACTGGCGGAATCGGTCATTCAGGAACTCCGATCCCACGGAATCCAAGTCGTCGCATACCTGGACGATTGGCTAATCTGGTCAGACAACGTCGAGGATTGTCTCAAGGCAACAAACAAGGTGATCCAATATCTTCAGTTTCTGGGATTCCAGATAAACTTCGGAAAGTCTCGTCTGACACCAAAGACCAAATTTCAGTGGCTGGGATTACGGTGGGACCTACGTTCTCACACTCTATGTCTCCCCAGGTCCAAGAGGATAGAGATTGCGAAAAATACCAAACGCTTTCTCGGGGAAAAGGTAACTTCCAGAAGGAACCAGGAGAGGATTCTAGGGTCCCTACAATTCGCTTCAGTGACAGACCTCCTTCTGAAAGCGAAATTGAAAGACATCAACCGAGTTTGGCGCCCCAGAGCGAACACCAAACGTCGGGACAAGAAGACACGCCTTCCTCCCATTCTTCGGAAGAGGCTTCTCCCATGGACAACCGCCAAGAGCCTATCAAAATCGGTTCCGTTGCAGTACCCCCCTCCAAGGATAGTCATCCACACGGATGCCTCCCTATCAGGTTGGGGAGGCTACTCCCAACACAGGAAAGTTCAGGGCCTTTGGTCTACAATGTTCCAGCAATTTCACATAAACGTCCTGGAGGCCATGGCTGTCTTACTAACCTTGAAACGTCTTTCCCCGGCCAAGAAACAACATCTGAGGATAGTCCTCGACAACGAAGTCATAGTCCGTTGTCTAAACAGAGGGGGCTCCAAGTCAGGTCCCATCAATCACGTGATGGTGGCAATCTTCTCCCTGGCGGCCTCAAACCAATGGCACCTATCCGCCGTTCATCTGGCTGGAGTTCGGAAGGTTGTGGCAGACGCACTCTCCAGGACGGTACCGTTGGAGTCAGAATGGTCACTAGATCGCAAATCCTTTCAATGGATCCTCTTCCAAGTGCCGGATCTCCAGGTAGAAGACCTCTTCGCGACGGAATCCAACCACAAGCTGAAATGTTATGTGGCCCCCAACCTGGACCCTCGGGCTTACGCCACGGATGCCATGTCTCTCGACTGGAACGCCTGGGAAAGGATTTACCTTTTCCCACCGGTGAACCTACTGATGAAAGTGCTGGACAAACTTCGAACCTTCAAAGGTCAAGTAGCCCTGGTGGCCCCCAATTGGCCCAAGAGCAATTGGTTTCCTCTTTTACTGGAGCTGAATCTCCACCCTCACCAGATTCCCAACCCGACTTTGACCCAGATAGTACAAACGTGCACTGTGTTCGCTTCCTCAAACATTCAGACCACCCTAACTTTATGGACTTCATGAAGTTTGCGGCATACAAAGGGGCTAACATAGACCCCCAGAATACTTTATTTTTAGAATCTGACAAGAGAGACTCCACTCTTCGTCAATATGACTCAGCGGTCAAAAAACTAGCTAAGTTTTTGAAAGATTCTAGTACTGACTTTATGACACTAAACCTAACGGTAACCTTTTTCAGAACCTTGTTTGAGTCGGGCTTAGCAGCCAACACTATTACTACCATCAAGTCTGCCTTGAAGAAGATTTTTCTAATCGGCTTTAATATAGATCTAACAGATTCATTGCTAGCTTCGATCCCAAGAGCCTGTGCCAGACTGAGACCATCTTCTCGTCCTAGCCCGATTTCCTGGTTTCTCAATGATGTTCTTAAACTAGCGTCAGAAACCGTCAACGATTCATGTGAGTATATCCCTCTACTCAGGAAAACTCTCTTTCTCGTGAGTTTGGCATCTGGCGCCAGGATTTCGGAATTAGCTGCCTTATCAAGGGATCCAGGCCACATAGAGTTCCTTCCGTCAGGAGAGGTCCTCCTCTCCCCAGACAAGGTCTTCTTGGCCAAAAATGAAGACCCTCAGAATAGATGGTCCTCCTGGAAAATCATCCCTCTCCTTCAGGATCCTTCCCTATGCCCGGTTACCACTCTAAAGTCCTTTCTATCAAGGACTTCCTATAAGACCTCGGGACCCTTGTTCATCAGGGAGCGGGGAGGGACTATAACTTTGAAAGGGATCAGACAACAGATCTTGTATTTTATTAAACAGGCCAATCCAGAGTCTTTTCCTCACGTCCACGACATTCGGGCGGTAGCGACCTCAATAAATTTTTTCCATCATATGAACTTTACAGATATCTCTAAATATACCGGATGGAAATCCCCCTCAGTGTTCAAGCGGCACTATCTTAAACAATTAGAGGCCCTTCAACTCGCTACCGTAGCTGCAGGGAGCGTGGTATCCCCCGGACAAATTCCTTCTAACTAATCCCTGAATCCTATATCTTCCACCTTCTTCCTCTTACCTGCCTCACTTACAGTTCCTACCTGAGTTCGGTTTGTTGTATCACACCCATGGGTGTTCCTAGTTCGTAACATTGCCATTTTATTATTGTTCAATTTATTCTTCCATACGAACTGTATTTCTTTAGTGTTCAAGTGTATGTAATTTGTTCCAGTGTTTGACCTTAATTGGTTTTGTTTTAAGTTAATGTTCTTTTGTCTTCCCTTCCTGGGATATTATACCTTATCATGCTGATGTTATTAAAGACGTCCGTCTTCTACGTTAACTTTTGATTAAACCACTGTTTGTTATGTTGATTTTTATTCGTTCCCATATAGTTAATAAAGTTTGCGTTCGTTTTCTCTGGTACTATTTCACTGCGCGGCACAGGGATTGAGCCCAGAAAAGGGATTTTGACGAAGGAAAAATCTATTTCTGGGCGAGAGACCTGTGCCGCCCAGTGAACCCACCCTATTTGCTCCCCCCCTGTTCAGACCCCAAACTTAAGGGTGCTGTAAGGAGTGATGGGCAAGCGTGGGTTGAGTTAGTAGTACTGGTCTGCGAGGCAGGGGAGGTTGAACGGCACCTCACTATTGGGGGATTTCGAAGAGGAGAAATCTAAATGGTACGAGACCTCTGGTATTTCGCCCCAGTCTATACCGACACCATTAGGTGAGCGAGCTAGTTCAACCTAGCATTCCTTTACATTTTTTCTCTGGTAATATTAGCAGTTATATTCCTTTGAAATGGTGCATAAGGAGCATTTCACTGGGCGGCACAGGTCTCTCGCCCAGAAATAGATTTTTCCTTCGTCAAAATCCCTTTATGTTGACCAGGCTGACATGAGTCCTTTTATAGTTTATATATGACATGTCTGTTTTTGATGTTGTTAATAGTTTATATAGGACATATCTGTTTTGACGCTGTTACTGTTTTTAGAATGATATATTGTTAATTTATTCTCATCATTTATTTATTTCCTTATTTCCTTTCCTCACTGGGCTATTTTTCCCTGTTTGACCCCTTGGGTTTATATCATCTTGCTTTTCCAACCAGGGTTGTAGCTTGGCTAGTAATAATAAAGGGATTTTGACGTAGGAAAAATCTATTTCTGGGCGAGGGACCTGTGCCGCCCAGTGAATAAGCTCCTATTAGCACTTATTCTTAGGTAATTTACTGCTAAATATACCAGAGAAAAAATGTAAAGGAGTGCTAGGTTGACTAGCTCGCTCACCTATTGGTGTCGGTATGGAATTGGGCGTATAATCCAGAGGTCCCGCACCATTTAGATTCATCCACGACAAATACCCCCAATAGAGGAGAGCCGTTCAACCTCACTCGGCACCACCAACTCTGCATCCGCTCAGAACCCAACTCCTTAGCACCCAAAGTTTGGGGACTCCAAGGGAGAGGAGCTGGGAGGGTTCACTGGGCGGCACAGGTCCCTCGCCCAGAAATAGATTTTTCCTACGTCAAAATCCCTTTTCTGGGCTTGAACCTGTGCCGGCCAGTGAATATATACAAGAGAAATGTCACCAAACTTGAAAAATAAAGGAAAAAACATAAACACAAGGGAAACACAAGTTACTTTAATCAGAGTTGAGTGCCAAAAACAACTATAAAGGTACCTTAAAAAGAACATAAATCCACTTGGTAGAACAATTGACAAAAAAGGTAAGGTATAATAATGCCGTGAGTGATGATATATACAGATACTCAGGAGTCATAAAATTAACAAATATAGGAATAGTAACCAGGTGCGAAACCAACGAATACAAATAGGGTATAAATGAGGCAGGTAAGGGGGAGAGATAAAATGACAAGGAATTAACATGTGAGTTACCTGGGGGTAACTACGCTCCCTGCAGCTACCGTAGGAAATTTAAGGGCTTCCAAATGTTTAAGATAGTGTTTCTTGAACACTGACGGTGACTTCCACTCTGTGTACCTAGAAAGATCCGTAAAATTCATGTGGTGAAAAAAGTTCACCGAAGTAGCAAGCTCTAATATCATGTGCAAGAGGAAAAGAGTCAGGGTTAGCTTGTTTGATAAAATACAAAATTTGTTGCCTGATCCCTTTAATGGTAATGGTACCGCCTTGTTCTCTAACGAATAGAGGCCCGGAGGAGTTAGAGGAGGTCCGGGATAAATAAGACT